>NC_134483.1:513692757-513817757 GCF_040206685.1 Ascaphus truei
TGGAACAATCTCTCCTGGAAAGGCACGTCTGCTCCGCTGCAGCCCCACTGATGTACATTTGGGACACGTGCGGTTCCACGTTAACTTAATAACTGAAGCTCTTTCTAAAAGCAAACAAGTACGCTTTCAAAAATGATTTAAAACCACATATAGCCGTTTGAATTCAAAATTTATTTATTTGATTAACAGGTGGCATCAATCACCAGGTTTAATGTGCTACACACATCACTGTCGTATTAGGGTTTAGCCTTCCCCTATGTGGAATATATATTTATACGGCGTGCTGATCCAGGCAGTATCTCCTCTACTGGGGAACGACGCAGAAGCAAGCGACACTCGCAGAAGCGACACTCGCAGAAGCGACACTCGCAGAAGCGACACTCGCAGAAGCGAGCATTATTGGAAAGTAATGCCGTGTTCTTCAAAGATTATTACTTAAATACTAAACCAATACACTCCACTGCATCATCAAAGTGGCAGTGATCAGGGCTGGAATACAGCAGTTTTGAGCACGTTTCTGGTAGCCAGTTTTAAGTCTGACAAAACAACGGTGAGTTACTGATCTGCATGATCATGATGAAATAGGGCAATTTATAATACAAACATTATTCAATTCAATAAATGTGATTTGAATATTTTAACTTTCAAACTCGCCTTTTCCCTTCCATTCTGCATTTGGAAGGCACTTTAGTGGATGCTGTATATTACCATATGGTGTTGGCCACTGATTTTTGCCTTGCCTTCTGTAATCCCTGTTAAGTATTCTTAGTTAAGACATGTGGTTTTAAATGGGACTGTTAATTGGTTTAATCTTATTGTAAGAGAAGTTCACTCTTCAATGTAGGAATAAGGATTCTTCCAGCACAGAGCAGCTTTGCCTATTATGTTGGTAAATAGGTTTGGGGAAACTAAATTGAAGTCAAAGGTGTTGCTTCCCCTAATATGATCGATTTTGAATATGAGCTTTATACGATGCCCCTTTAAAGTAGATTTACCAACCTTACTTTTATGTTTTTCCTTGCGGTTTTTTTTATTTGATTTTTATTAACATTCGCCTAAAGCCGGCAGCGGTGTGTTCACGTGAAAACTCCAGCTGTGTATTCTCACTGTCTCCGTCCGCAGCACGGGCTGCTTTCTATGCAGACTACAAAGGACCCGATCAGAAAGTCTTTTCATATAAGGGTCCTTGAGGTCCACTTTTTTACTCAGAGGGACTTGGCATCCATATTAATTTAGGTTTTGAACCCTCCTTTTTTTTCTTTTTTTTAATTTTAAATGTAGGAACAAAATACAGAGTTTAAAAAGATCAGTGAGCAAGGAGTCCTCCTGACCACTGTGTACAGTGTTGTGAAGAAATTTTAATATAATAAAAAAAATAAGCATGCAAGGGGAACCACCCCCCTAAAATTGCGCACCAATGTAAAATAGAAATAAGTCTGACACTACTAGGGAAGCTGTCCAGGCGCACTGTCCACTTCCACAACCTCAGCACTGGCGCCCAGTGTGTTCCAAACCGCCTCAATTAAATAATACAAATACATTACCCATTTCCCCTTTTCATCATGGGGAGAGTGACAAAAAAAACTTGTTGGTGCGTGCTCTGGGTAACGCTGAGTCTGGTGGCTGCATAGCAACCTTTCCACACCTGTTCCAGGGCTTCGCCTAGATGTGAATATACACTGAGCAGTAGCTTACTCTGTGTTGCTAGACTACAATCTAAACTGCAAGTACCAGCGCACCAAAAAGCTTTCTGTGAAATGGACTAACATTTAGTTATTTATAATTCCATTGATGGAATAAATAGCCACGGAGATATTTAGCACATAAGCTGCACACTGTGTCCTTTTAAGAAGGGGGAAAATTACATTTGAAGGGCATCTGAAATGCTCTCTTACAAAAATATCCTTCTTAAATAGAGATCTACTGGAAGGCGGACGTTATAAAGTTATGGTGGCTAAACAAGTGGCAAACGCCCTCAGCTGTACAGTGCACAGTAAATTATTAATACCACGTGTGGTGCGTTTGCATGTTCAAGGTAGGGATTTGTCTGAGACATGCAAATACACCAAAAGTGATATTTTTATTTATTAAAGACTACTATAATAATGGACACGTGTTAAATTACAGAACGTAATAATTGCACAGATTTGGACCCTTTGCTATTTTTCAATCTGTGGCAGTCCCATCATTAATTGCAAATTTCTTCCCGTTAAGGGTTGGCCAAGAATAAAGTGTGCAAGCAAAGTGCTGTAATTGATTTCAGACCTAATTTGAATCTGAGTTGTTCAATTAATTCCAGTGTTACTTTCTCTGTTGTAGGTCATTCTACTGAACGTGTCTGCCTAAGTTGTACTTCTCTAAGGTTAGTAAACAACTGGTAAGAAAGGTGAAAGGGTTAATCGCATTGGTAAAATGTTGAAGCTTTACATTGTAGGGCAGGGTGGCATGTTGCAGAACATCCTGCTGACAAAGCAAAGGTACTTTAACTCATAGTGTTGTTTCTGTATCTCTGGGGGTGTAGTTATCTGTTGGACTACAGTAGCTCCACATTGCGAAGTGTAGGATTAAATGCATGACGATATGCACGGTTGCAAGGGCCTGCAGCACTGTAAACAGGGGATTAAATGGAATAATACCAAAAGGTAAGAGAAATTAAGAGAGTAAAGACTCATTATCCGGAGACACATCCTCCCTAAATGTGAACTCCATTATATATTAAATAAAATACCACTTGTGTTGCATTTGCACGTGGCTGCCACTGAGCGCGCTCATGCCTGAAAGCGTGATGTCACCGGCTTTCCAAGCATGAGCACTCGGCTGTCCTGCAATAATTTGGGAGCGGGGGGCGTGGCTATTAAGGGAGGGGGCGCGTGTGTGCGCGTGTGCGCGTGTGTGCGTGTGTGTGTGTGTATCTACCTTACCAGCCTTTCCCTCCAATCCCATCCTCCGGCGAATCTCCACGCTGATTGTTTACAGAACGGCCATGTGACCATTCTCGGTGCTTGGAAATTAAATTTCCAAGTCTCTTCAAGCGCTGAGCTTTGGAGAGCGTACGTGCACGAGTGTGGCCGTACACATTTGATATTATTGAAGTAAGTGCTACAAGCGCGCTCAGCCTCAGACAGGACTGCTACCCTGTTTTTCCCCATTATCGCTTTGCAAGCAGTGCTTCCACTGCAGCCAGGGATTCTGGGTAATGACATGCAAATGAGCATAGTGTCTCACTGTTTACTATATGAATATATATATATATTTTTTAATACATTCTAATTTTATATCAAACTTAATGTGCAGAGTACAGTTTACCCAGACCTGATGAGCAACAAATTCTCCCAACAATTCTGTCCCATGATCGGCACCACCACCGCTTTGCCTGACATTGCCACGTACTAGTGTAAAAAAAAAAAAAAATAACAATAAAACAGAGCATCAGAAACGTTCTCGTATTGCTGTGCAATGTGCTCGCCACCCCCCTCTCCCCCCCCAAAAAACCCCATTCCAACTTTCATATTTTCCTTAAAGGTGAAGTGCAGAAAAACCATAGAAGTTTATTTTCAATGTCAGACCTGATTACCTTTGTGTTTTGTTCCCCCTCTTTATTTAGAAATGTTCACATTAGAAGTTGCATTGCTTCCCGTCCTTTGTACATGGCTTTCAGGAAAGGGGAGAACGGCTTTTCATGGACTAACGGGTCTGAAAGAAGGTACTGTAAGATTCCTAATCCCCCCGAGTCTTGGACGTCCCTTGCCAGCCTGGGCACTTTGGGACCGCAGTACTTTTCAGTCCGAGCTTTGCACACCTCCAGGCCCCTTTTTGATGACTCCGTGGTGGAAAAATCACTGAAGTCTTTAAAGGACAAAAATAAAAAGCTGGAAGAAGGAGGTCCGGTGTATAGTCCGACAACGGAAGTGGAGACAGTAAAGAAATCTATAGGGCAGAAGGTGATGGATGAATTGAAGCACTATTACCACGGCTTCCGGTTGTTGTGGATAGATACCAAGATTGCGGCAAGAATGCTGTGGCATATTCTCAACGGGCACTCGTTATCTCGAAGGGAAAGGCGACAGGTACGGTGGAAATTGTATACTTCAAACTCCTGGTAACTTGTGAAAAGCTCACGTAGGATCATAGAGAATCAAAGCTGTTGGACCTCATTTTATATGGGAAATGTATAGGGGCCCAAGACGATTTATGGAATAATTGTGCAGAGTAACTGGATGCAATACTCGCTGGCAGGCGGGTTTAAAGCTTTACAGAAACACTGGCTTTTTTGGCAAGCTCTTCATTTTCTTTTGCTTTTGGAAGCAATTTGTGCTGTAATGTCATTAAAGGACAGAATTGCAAGAAAAAGCACAAGTTCTGAGACGTCTCAGCTGCTTCTCTGCCCATATTCATGTAGTTGTTGCAGTTATGTTTTATGCCTGTGGTTTACAAACAATGTCAAGTTTATGATACAGCTGATAAATGATTGAGTATGGCCATTTGGTTGAGTACTTTCGCTTTGTAGCATTGTGTGACTGTTAACAGTGACTTGAATAATAGTGTGAATGGGCTGATGTCATCTTGCGTGGCATTTGACTTGTTTTGGTGATCTTGTCATGAGCCAAAGAATAACCGTTGCAAAGGAAGGTGGCAGCATTGGTAATGGGAAAACAAATAGGCGTATTTACCTCCTGTGGATTATTACAGATCCAAAATAATATACTTGATGCAAGCTCGCCAGCATCCAGCCTACAGGGCAGTGTTAGGTTTGATTAGGAGCAAAGGGTGACACTGTGCTCATTTGTCATTTCCCAGAGTCCCTGGCTGCAGTGGATGCATTGTATGTTAAGAGATAATGGATAGAGGGCAGTGTGGCTAACTAGCTCCTTGTACCCTGTTTACATTACTCCTCCATGCTGTTTGATGTTAAAAATATTCAGGTGTTTTGGCTGTGGAATGGATCACAGGTTCCGCTATGCATCTTGAGGTTTTACATATAATTCTGCTGGAATGGGACGACCCTTTTGGCTGCGACCAAACCACCGCTCTCATCGCCATTCCCATGTCGCTGATGAAACTCACCGCTGGGACACTCGCACTTCACATTTTGCCGCAGGGCATCTCGCCGCCACTACATATTTCTTGGTGGCTGCCGCTTTAAATGTCCCACCTCTATGACGCCATTTGTGAACACTCCTGCTAAGCAGGACACTCGGCGATCCCGCAAAAAATATTATAATGATTAATCTTTATATTTTCTTGTGACAAGTTTCTTGAGACGCCTTGGTTCCCCCTTGTCGCAAGTAAATGTAAAGATTAATTAAAAAAAAATGTTGCTGCCGGGGTCCGGCAGGGGCACTGAGTGTCCTTCTTAGCGGGCGCGTTCACAAATGGCGTCATGGCAGCGGTGGTACAGTTAAAGACGTGTCCCAGCGGTGAGTTTCAGTGGCGGTGGTTTGGTCGTGGCCAAACGTCCTAGACAACAATTCTTCTTGGCCTCTAACAAATCTGTGAACAAGGTACATGAGAACAGCTGAAGTTTAGTTTCCTTGGCGTTGTCAGATTCAGCAGGCATCGCTCTGTTGCACTGTAGGGTTGGTGTGCTCTGAGCTTCAGGTTGGTAACCGGAAAAGATATGGACTGAATGAAGGGGTCTTTGGGAAAGGTTGCCTGGCTTGTGCATGTTTTGTTGCAGCTTACACGATCATGTTTTGTGTAGGCTGTGATAACCCTCAGTGACGACCCCTACTCCCCTTTGTCATAGTAGATCGACAGTATTTAAAATAAAATAGCTGAATGTTCAGAGCAATGCTATACTGGAGGTCACATGTTGCTGTACTTGCTTTGAATAGTTTACTGTACATTAATGGCATTTCAGTTGATTTTGTGCTTTTGGGGATAACTGCAAAGAATGGGTGTGTGACAATTTGCACAGTGAGTTTGTTCTGGTACCAAGACACACACAATGCTTGTGCCTATGTTGGCTGCATATGTAGAGCTACACTTGTTAAGGCTAGCAGACTAAACTGAGACGGCTTTACGTGAGCGGTCTGGTAACCTTTTAATCTTTGTCTCTCTCTTGTTAACACCTTAATCTTCCCCCACTGATAAACACCATTATATCTCCTTTGGTAACCCCATCTTTCTGCCTCGTGGTCTCTCTCGCTCTTCCTCTTTCCCACACTCTCTCCATGCCCGCTCTCTCATAATCATATTTTGTTATCCTCCTTTTTATTTATTTTCTTAAGCACTTTTTCTCCTCTCTTCGTCCCTCTCCTCTCTCATCACCACCTGCGAGTGGCCCAGTGGCTCTCAAACCCCAGGGACAAGACCACGTTAAGGAATTACCAAAGCTCTAGAATACACAACTTGCTTTTGAATATGATCTCCTTTGGCAATCCAGAAAATCTCCTTGGGTTCAGCACCCTGAGGTTGAAGAACCACAGATCTTTCATGTCTCTTGTTTAATGTTTTATGCACTGCAATTTATAGCAATCAAAACAAACACTAAAAACGTTCTGGGCATAAAACTCCCCAGCTCAAAGATGTTCCCCTGGTCTACTGTCTTGATTCTGTGTTCTAGCTGCTCGTATTCACATTCGAGGAGCCCCCCCGGCCCCCCCCCCTCTATTTTTCTTATTTTTTGTTATTTATTTTCAGAATTTGAACCAGGGTGTCCTGCAGACAGGAACCACAATATTGTTAGCTCCAGGGACCCCCCCCCCCAGTTCCCAATATTTACTTTTTTAGTTGCTGGTGGTTTCCTTGGCTATAACCAAGATGGCCACCGCTCTTGTCCGCAAAGTCATCAATCCCTATTGACCTGGGGGACCAGGGTCAATTTGGCGTCTTTTCGATTTCCCTAATGGGCAGGAAAACAGTGGCAATTAATGAGGAGATTTGCTAAGGTGTTAACGCGCCTGATTCTGCGTTACCTGCCGTTCTAGTCAATGGCAGTTGACGCCATATTGACTGCATTGCTCTGCAACAGACCTTGGTGAATCTCCCCATATAAGTATCTCCGGAGCAGTAAAGGGGCCAACAGCGCTAAAACTAGCACAGTTCAGGTGCGGAGGCATTTAAGCAATCGGGAAGTATAGACACCTACCCGGTAACTATCTCTGGATCATGGGGGGCTGGAATTAAAGGGGTTCTGTTCTGATGAACCCCTGCACCCACCAAATAACACAAATAAAAGATGTGTATTCAACTTGGAATCCACCTTTAATATTCTCATTTTTCAAGTATCTCTATTGGATATTGATTTGATTGCCATTCATGAAATTGTTACTTACTACTAACTTATTTCCAGCTGCATTTAAATTGGACTAGTTATTGTTGATATAAAGCAATTTAAGGGCCAACGTAACTGTTATTCATTTAAAGCAGCAAAAATGTGAAATCTTAATTTTTAAAAAAAAATCCGTTCTGTAGTATTACATAATACTTACTATTTTTTTAAGTTCAACACTTAATGCCATTTTTGATGAGTTTTAAAGCTGCAGTTCAAGCTGCCGTTTATTTAATTTGTCCCCCCATTCAATATGTGCATCAATACAAGCTGCACAATGGCAAGTGATTAGCGAAGTTGCAGATCGATCTGTTCTCCTGTAATCGATCGCTTTGCTCTGTGTTATTGCTGCAGAACAGTACCCACGATGCAAAGTTCTGTGTGGAAGCTCACATTATTGCTGCAGAACAGTACCCACGATGCAAAGTTCTGTGTGGAAGCTCACATGTGACCAGGCAGTTAGTAGATGCTATTGGTACACTGCTAGAGAGAAGGCAGAGCTCACGAGCCAGAGCCTGTCTCAGAAGAGGAAGGGGATGTGACTTTGTAAATGGTTTCTATAGAAACAAAAATGCTTGCTACATTAGAATACATTAAAAATGTCTTTAAAAAAAAAATTCTACAAGTATTTTATCATAGTACATCACTGATAAAAAAAAAACCAACACATGTAGGATATTGCTTGAACTGTAGCTTTAATATACTGAGCATCCTTTGATTTCTATAGCCAGCTTAGTAATACAAGAATACATTGTGACCGTAGTAATATAAGAATAAATTGTAGCTCCATTGTGACCGAAGGATTGATTGTAACGGAAAGGCGGCCATTTAGTTGGGTACACAATCAGAATTTTTAAAGATTTGCAACAGGAGCATCAAACGATTGCCAGCTTTGGTAAGTACAGATGAACCCCGTTATAACTAGGTGCTCAGGGTCCACATAATGAGACCGCGTTATAACCGGTAAGCGCGTCTACAAGGGGCCAAGCTTCATCAGGTGTATAGTATTAGCCGCGGAGCTACTCATATGCTTCGTTAAGCATGTGTGTTTTAAGGTGGGTCTTAAAGGTAGATAGAGAGGGTGCTAGTCGGATATTGAGGGGAAGGGCATTTCAGAGGGGTGGGGCAGGCAGTGAGATATGTTTAAGATGGGATAGGGCTTTAGATACAAAGGGGGTAGAGATAAGACATCCTTGAGCAGAACGCAAGAGTCAGGATAGTGCATAGTGAGAAATTAGGGCTGAGATTTAAGGAGGGGCAGAAGAGTGTAAAGCTTTAAAAGTGAGGAGGAGAATTGAGTGTGAGATACGGGATTTGATAAGAAGCCAGGAGAGTGCTTTCAACAGGGGAGGCGCTGAGACAGATTAAGGAAAGAGTAGAGTGATTCTAACAGCAGCATTTAGGATAGATTGTGGGGGGGCAGGTGAGAGGCACGAAGGCCGGACATCAGGAGGTTACAGTAATCGAGACGGGAGAGAATGAGGGCCTGAGTCAGAGTTTTAGCAGTCGAGCAAAGGGGAAAGGGCGTATCTTTGTAATATTGTGGAGGAAAAAGCAACAGGTTTTAGATACGTTTTGAATGTGAGAGGAGTTGAATGTGACCCCTAGTCGGCATGCTTGCGCTACTGGGTGCATGACTGAACTTCCAACAGTAATGTGGAAGGAGGTAGTAGGGCCAGGTTTCTGTTGAAATATGAGGAGCTCTGTTTTTGACATGTTGAGTTTAAATCGGTGGTGGGCCATCCAGGATGATATCGCAGAGAGACATTCAGAAAATTTGGTCTATACAGCAGCTGTAAGGTCAGGGGTTGAAAAATAAATTTGTGTCGTCAGCATAGAGGTGATATTTGAACCCAAGAGATGTGATGTGTCACCTAGAGAGTGTGTGTACAGAGAGGAGAGGTCCTAGGACAGAGCCCTGGGATACCCCTACAGAGAGATCGATAGAGGAGGAGATGTTGGCAGAAGAGACACTGAAAGTACGATGGGAAAGGTAAGAGGAGATCCAGAATAGAGCTTTGTTACGAATACAAAGAGTATGGAGAATCAGAAGGAGAGGGTAGTCCACGGTATCAAATGCTGCAGAGAGGTCGAGTAATATGAGCAGAGTGTAATGACCTCTGTCTTTGGCTGAATGGCGGTCATTAGTTATTTTAGTGAGGGCTGTTTCAGTGGAGTGAGCAGTGCGCAAGCCAGATTGTAGAGGGTCTAAGAGAGAATAGGTGGTGAGAAAATGGAGCAGGCGAGAGAATACAAAATGTTCAAGGAGTTTAGAGGCAAAAGGCAGGAGGGAGACAGGTTGATAGTTAGAAAGACAGGTAGGGTCAAGCTTGCTGTTTTTGAGTAATGGTATAACTGTTGCATGTTTGAAGAAGGAGGGAAAGGTACCAGAGTAGAGGGAGGAGTTAAAAATGTGTGTGTGAGCGTAGGAATTCTAGTAGGAGCAAGAGGTTTTAGGAGATGGGAGGGAATGTGGTCAAGAGGGCAAGTGTGAGAGGGAGAAGAGATCAATAGTGACACATCCTCCTCTGTGACAGCAGAAAAAGTGTCAAGGCAGGCGGAAGGAGAGTTAGGAAGCGGTGTAGGGTGGGAGGAGGAAACAGAGGGGAAGTTCTGACACATGGATTCCACCTTTTCCTTAAAATAGTCAGCAAAGTCCTGAGGTGCGATGGAGGAAGAAGAGAGCAGAGGGTGGTCTGAGTAGGTTGTCAAAGACAGAGAAGAGTCGGCGTTGGTTAGACTTGTGCGTGTTGAGTAGTGAAGAAAAGTAGGTTTGTTTAGCCTGAGAGGACAGAATTGAAACAGGATAGCATACATTTGTAGTGAATGAAGTCTGCGAGAGTGTGAGATTTCCACCAGAGGCATTCAGAGGAACGAGTGCAGGAACGCAGCATGCGCGTGTGGGAATTTAACCAGGGTCTAGGGTTAGAAGGGCGATAACGGCAGAGAGAAAGCGGGGCATGTACATCGAGAGGAGGACCGGGCAGAGTTGTACTTTCTGACCAGGTTGTCAGGGTCTGGAGCAGGGCTGAGAGAGGAGAGGGAGGAGCGTAAAGTGGAATCAAAAGCTGGTAGGTTAATAGAGCACAGGTCTCTGCAGAAACGAGATGGAGATGGGGAGAAGTGCGAGAGAAAATTAGATGAGGTAAACAGGACTCAAATATGGGTTTTTACCTAGATTGTAAACAATTGAATTTACTAAAATACACACACCAAGGGGTGATTGGAAACAGGATTCAAATGAGTTTTTACCTGAGAAGAGAAGATATCTGTTAGGGTTACATTTGATTTACTAATCGCTTTGGTGAGAGCTTGCACCTGAATCTTCTAGAGCAGGCCTGCACAACTCCAGTCCTCGAGGGCCGCAAACAGGCCAGGTTTTCAGGATATCCCTACTTCAGCACAGCTGGTTCAATTAGTGGCTCACTAATACTGAGCCACTAATTGAGCCAGCTGTGCTGAAGTAGGGATATCCTGTAACCCTGGCCTGTTTGCGGTCCTCGAGGGCTGGAGTTGTGCAGGCCTGTTCTAGAGGTTGGTTTGCTGGATTTTAACAGGGCAATCCAAGCGTTTTTCTCTCCTCCAACCCCCACCCCCCCACCCCCTTCATTTTTTAATACAGGTTTGAAATGGGGTCTCCAAGCTGATCCCCATTAATGTTAGCTCCGGAGACCCCATGCTTCCAGTTCACTTTGATCTGGGCGGGAGCCGCCCTTCCAAAGAATAAAATCATGTTTCTTCTCTTGGGTTGGAATGTTTTGCTTATCTCTTCAATGTAGTATAAGCCACAAGACTGAGCATATCCTTTATCTATTCCAGCAGATATGATTTACGTAGGAAGTCATCAGTAAATTCATGTTTCCTATACTGAACCGGCAGAGTTAAAGTACTTTTTGTTTTGACTGTTTCCAACTTTTAGATGTTTTTATTTACAACCACATTTATATAGCGCCATTATCCAGGGCGCTGCACATTAGTTGGTAAAGCTTGGTTGGTTGGCAGGGATTGGGGTCAGGTCTCTGTATTTAGTCTTGTTGGTGGCATGGTGATGGGTCTGACATTGGGGACAGTGGAGGCAATTGGATTGGTGAGGTGGGTTACTTTGGAGGGTTTTGGAGAGACTAGGAAGGGTTAAGGATAGGGGATATCATGGGTGTTGGGGATGGGTTGGAGGAGGGCATGGGATAGAAGGTTAATGGGGGATTGTGGAATGTGATGTAGAAGAGATTTGTTTTTTTTTAAGTTGGTGTCTGAAGATAGTTAGGGAGGGGGCAGATTGAAAGTGGTGGGGGAACTTGTTCCAGTGGAGGGGGGGGGGGGGGGGTGTGAGTAAGGCAAATTATCGGAATCGAGAGGAGGGGGTCGGGGAGTAAGGGTTGTGGCAGTCAGGGAGCAAAGTGGACAGGAAAAAGTGTAGCGAGAGATGAGTGCTGAAAGGTAAGGAGAGGCAAGTCCATGGAGAGATCTGTAGACCAGGGTGAGGAGTTTGAAGCGAGGTCGCTGTTGGATGGGTAGCCAATGGAATTGGGAGAGAAGAAGGGTGGCGTGGGCAGAGCGGAGGAGAGTGAGAAGTGTACGTGCTACAGCCTTTCGGATTTGTAGGAGGGGTATGGAGGAGGAGAGGGGAGTTGCAGTAGTCGAGACAGGTGAAGATGAAGAGTTTTGCATTAAGATTGAATCTCAGGAGACCCAGTAGTTGGTGAATTAATGCTGGCATTGACTTTGAAAATGGTTAATGCTTGTGCAATGGATTTCATGCAGGTGAAAATGCGCTGGGTGGTGGCTTTGTAATGTTTCTATAGAAGCTTATGCCAGTTAAAAAAACTCATTAGCCAAGTATTGTACAGAGGACTATAAGTTGGGATGAATTTAATGGCTGCCTGCTGTTTTCAGATGCAACTGAACATTTTAGGAATAGACATGCTAATAGTCTTTACAGACGGCCTCAAATTCATGAAAACTGCCTCCTGGGGGTTAATTTTTTTTTTTTCTTCCAGAAAATATAAAGGAAATCCACTGTACTTGACCTAATATGTGTATTTCCTCAAACCTTGGTTCCCTCTCACTTATTCGTATGGCAAACAGGAGGGAGGGGGGAGAATATTTATTTGGTAGCCTCCCATAAAGGTTATCTGTAGTTCCTTATATTCGTTAATCTCTTCCCTGGCAAAATCCCAGAGCTCTGCTCACATCTGCCACATTACAGGGTAAGGCTGCGGACGTAGTGCGCGCGCGACAGAGCTCAAGGAGGCGCCCGCGCCTGTCACCTGAGCATTCCGTAGACGCGCGTGACGGAGAGGCGTGGCCGTGACGTCACCAGGCTGAACAATTGAGGTTTTGCACTCATTGGTTCAAATTTGTGACGAGGCCATTGCGCGAATAATTAAATGGATTTGTCTCCTCGCATGCACTATGGCCGCAGCCTTAGATCAGTGGTTGTCAACTTTTTTTGTTTAAGGAACCCTATAATTATATTGTGAAATTCTGAGGAACCCCAACCCTCTCTAATAGCGCGTCTGAGATCAGAGGCATTGTAAATTCTTATGTATTTGCTACCGTTTTCAAATTACCCGAAAATTGGGTTAGACTTGCTAGATGAGCCATGTTACAGGTCCCCTTGGCAGTGAAATAGTAAATATGTTTTAATGCAGCCAGTCCCGGAGTAGAGTTCTTGCAGGATACTTCTGGGTGTATGGCAGCCTTAAAAGGAGAGAGGGAAAATTAAAGATGGGAAGTGACGCATGCGGATGGGAAGTGACGCATGCGGATGTGGTGGTACGCGAGCCGGGTAGCTGCCGAAATCTCACTGCAATTTTACTATTCTCTCCCACAATCACGATCACAGAGAAGATATCCAGAGCCTAACCAGGGCTTACCCAGCTGTGTCTAGAGATTAAATACCCTGGGAAAACTGTAGAAGTGGGAATGCCAGTATGACATTGGATACATGCTGCAAGTCGAGGGTCTCTTACCCCACATGTGAATACAGTGACTTTCGATAGTCAAATGTGAAACTTGAAGAAATGAACTACTTAAAGTCTATAACCATTATTTTAATACCATGTTTTTTTCTCTCTCTGAAACAGTTCCTAAAGATCTGTGCTGACCTCTTTCGTCTGGTACCTTTCCTGGTCTTTGTTGTGGTGCCTTTCATGGAGTTCTTGCTTCCAGTTGCAGTGAAACTGTTCCCAAATATGCTGCCTTCGACATTTGAAACGACTTCAAAGAAGGTAATAACGAAGACCTAATTAGAAATGAACACACAATCCCTGCAAGCTCTGAAACCAACACCCACCACATATATATTTGTGTCAAAAGGAGTGCTATTGGGTGTGACCAAATATACTGTAAACAACCAAAAACAAAAAGCCCCAATGCAACATCCAAATGACAAAGTATATATATATATATTAAATACTAATCGGGTTGTCTTCTCATAAATAAGAGTCATTTAGTTAAACTCTTTGACCAAAGCATTATAAGCCTGCCCCCACATCACGGCATGACAAGTATTCAGGTCCTAACACTAGTGTCATGCTGTAATGTGGCTGCAGGCTTATAATGCTTTGGTCGTAGAGTTTAAATGACCCTTACCTATGAAAGGACAAACCGAGAAGTATTTAACTGTATATGTTGTTGTTTGGATGTTGCATTGGGGGCTCCAAATTAGGCCATTTCTAATCAGATAATTATTTGTATCCCAAACGGTTTCAGCACATTGTGTACCATAGTCAATTGATGAACATTGGTATAAAGACAGGTTCTTATCGTGAAGGTGCTTTCTTGAGCACAAGATGTTTTGGAGGAGTGGGTTGAAGGAGCGACTCGGTGAGTAAAGACACTGATTCTGATAACGACACAGAGTTTGAGGTAGGGGAGACTGGTTACAATCCTTATCTGCTCCTTGTGACCTTGGGCAAATCACTTTATCTCCCTGTGTCTCGGGCACCAAAATCATAGATTGTAAGCTCATCTGGGCAGGGACTGTCTGCAAAAATCCTATGTACAATGCTGCTTACTGCACACTATACTGTACTGTAATTGTGAAGTGTTTTGAGTCCCATTGGGGGAAAAAGCTGTATATGAAATAACGTTATTATTGTAGCATAGCATCGCTTTCTAAATATGCCAATAGTATTTGCTTGGGTTTTACCATACCAGGTTTTGCAGCCTGTGGAAGAAAAGGAAATGCTTGTATAACCTGATGTACCGTACATAGAAACAAAGCATTGTGTACGAATATTTGCTTTTATTATATGTTCATGTTAAACTGTGAGCCTTAAAAACATTTGAGGCGAATACATACGAGTGTCTTGCACAATTCTGCCCTTTGCCTTTATTATGAGATCACATCACAACAAATCATTTTCAGTGCCTTTGTTGCTCTTTCTGTAAAGTACTTAAGTTCTCTCTGTTCTCTCCCCCAAAATTACCGCTTTGTATCTGACTTTCACCCCCTCCATTTCTGTTTTCTCGCTCAGCTGTATCAAAATAATGTAATTTGACACCTCTAACCATACGATTGTGATCACTACTACCTATGTGACAAAGCCATATTGTGGGTTGAGCAGGACAAATTGACCAAAAAACACTAAAGTGTAAAATCTGAGACGATTAAACTCCCATCTATTTTGTTGGTGTCTGAACTTTAAAAGTCCAAATTACCCGTGCCCGTCTCCCCTACCTGCTTCTCATAATTTCTTGTCCCCTTGTTCTTTGATTCACAACCAAAATAGCCCAGCTTCCTCTTTACAAAATGCATTTACCTCCAAATCCCTATCCTCACATTGCAATTTAAAGCAGCTTTCCATTTAAAATAAAATAACCATTTCCCCCAAGTGGGGCCCCGGGGGGATCCTGAAATGAACAGCTGGTGCCGGCCCTCCATGGCGGTTTAAATCCCCTGTCATGCGAGCCAATAGGAATCCGCGACTGATGACGTAGCGGCATCCTATTGGCTCCAGTCCCGCAGGAGAATTAAGCCTCAATATTATGCACCCAGCTGGGCATGCTAACGGCAGCACCTTTCCCCGGAAGTATCTCGGGGAGCAGCGGGACTGCGGAGCGGAGATTAACGCGGTTTAGCTCCGGAGACGACCTGCTTCTAAACTTGAAGAGAAAAACCAAAAATCCTCTGTGTTCCTTTAAGTATCCCATGTATCATTATGGCTGGATCAGGAATGTATTCTTTGTAAGATGGACTGTTATCTATAAAATCTTTTTGTACAACAATGTACTATTTTTATTTAAGTACATTTTTGTTACTTTTAAAGATTGTTGGATATTTTATTACCTGAAAAATTTGGGACAAAACATTAATAGACTACTTTCTTCCATAATAATTATTTTATTGTTGTATTCATGTAGGACATAACAGTAAAGCACTTTTTCATTTTGTTTTTGTGTACTTTATTGAAGTATTTTAATATTGTTAAACGTTGCATATTTTATGTTGGTCTTTATGGTATATTTTTAATATCTATCCCAGAAAAGGTAATATACTTGGTAGGCTGCGGTACCTTTTTAAATGGGGGCAGATCAGTGGGCACATTTGCATTTACACATGGATATGTTTATTTAGTCATGATCCGAGACTGCAGAGGGTCTCAATTAAATTACATTGGTCTGCTGTATCTTATTTTATTATATTACAAATCTTATTGCACTTTTCCTGAAAAAATATATATAGCCATGAAATATTTATCTGCTTGTTTATATAAAATGTATTTTCTAGGTGTATCCATTGTAAATGTGTCACTTCCCAGCATGTATTGGTACATTATCGCTCTAATTAGAAGCGCTGCTCTTTGCTAATGTTTGTACATTTCAGAGTACATTGCAGGGATGCTACAGCACCTATAGGTGTGCATTTCATTTAGCCACAAAATGTAAATGCGTGTACATATGTAGAACATGTGGGTAAACCTATTAAGCAGTAGACAAGCGACTTTTTTTCAATGCTGTTTTTTTGTTATTTTGAATCTTCCTAGGAGGAGAGGTTGAAGAAAGAACTAAGAGTAAAACTTGAATTGGCCAAGTTTCTGCAAGACACCATTGAGGAAATTGCATTAAGAAACAAAGCTGCAAAGGGCGATGTCGCCACCGAGTTCTCAACGTTTTTCCAAAAGGTACATTACCTGTTCACAAAATTAGATTTATGGTCGTCTGTAGTTGCAAAGCTGCCGTAAAATTTTTTTTAAAATAAATATTCCAATGTAGTGTGTGTGCAGTGCACAGCCAAGGAGAATAGAGAGCAGGTCTGGCAAAAAAATTATTTTATTGTGAGACCATAAAATAGAGGGTTGCAAACCTTCTACGCGTTTCGTGCGATACGGGCACTTTATCAAGAATATTCCATTCAATATGTGCATCAATACAATCTGCACACTGACAAGTGATTAGTTAAGTTGCCGATCGATCCGTTCTCCTGTAATCAACCGCTGAATCTGGGGTTATTTAATTCACTGTTGGGGATGCACAAGAGTACCCAGGATGCAAAGTTCTGTGGGGAAGATCATGTGACCAGGCAGGCACTAGATACAATTGGTTCACTGGTAGAGAGAGGGCGGGGCTCAAGAGCCAGAGCCTGTCTCAGAAGAGGAAGGGGGTGTGACTTTGTAAATGGTTTCTAAAGAAACAAAATGCTTGCTACATTAGATTACATTAAAAATGTCTTTAAAAATAGTTACAAAAAAAATGCTACAAGTATTTTCTCATAGTATTGAACTGATTTATTTAAAAAAAACACATGTAGGACATTGCTTGAACTGCAGCTTTAATATGTCTTAATGGCATATTATGTTCGTTAACTAGTTAAATGCTGGAAGAATGTATGGGAAAAATAAAACGTCAACAAAGGAGAATGTAAATCCTGAATATTAAGAGTTAATAGTATGTGAACAACATAAGCAAAACGCTCATCAAAATGGGGTGTACAACTCTTGCTCGACCTTTACAGGCCTGTGTATAGTTCTTTAGATATGTTGGTTTTGGGGACGGCAGTTATATGTGAACGTGGAGACAATACAAGACGCCATGAAGTCATAAAATCCAGTGGGAGATGTGTGGGCGGAGAACTTGTAGATAAGTGCAAGAAAGGAGTTGGTAATTATTCTGCACTACTCACACTCGCCTTGGTGTCCTTTGGCCTGATCATTGACACATCAGATTATGTACCTGTCCGCTAGCATTATACATGATTTCTTGGTGACTTTGGACTGAAGTTTCACACAACATCTTAAAGTAACACTGCAGGTTTATTACATCCAATGTGATCCTGTCCTCTGTTACCTCTATGTAGAGGGATATATAATCATTTCCGTCCTGCACATTGTTGTTGAATCATTTTGGGTTATTTGAATTAACATGATTATCCCACTTTTACGTGGAAATGCCTTTCTGTTTATTTTTTAGTCGTACTCTACAATCGCTTCCTTTCCTTTCATTGTAAAGCCGCAGCAGCAGCCTGTGCTGATCACTGTTTTGCTTACGTTCAGAGATCTGCCCTTGCCCTTAACGTTTTATTTGACTTTTTTTTTTTTTTTTAAATCTGATGCTTCGTTCAGGAGAGAGAAACATATCAAGTGTCCGTGAGGTTAAAATGGAGCTCTCACCAGAGCCCAGTGCTGTCCAAAGGTCTGGATGGTAATCTCGCATGCTAGACGGAAATTATGATTTTGAATGCGCACCCCCACAAAAAAAGCAGGGGGAAAGACACTAACATTATGAGTTACATTTATAAAGACTTCTGCTGGGATTGCTGCTTTAAACTTCAGAACGAGTATGAAAGGGGATGCTGCTAATGGAATATCATTTGCACATCCATCATGGGACAAATTAATACGTGTATTATTACTTCCTTCGTCTGCAGACCGTAGAAATACCTGGATTCAGAATCCACTTTCGGTGCATAAAGCAACTTCATAACTGCATTTTTAACTTAAATGGAGCCGTCATTTACCAACTCTCTGCATGTCTCCCATCGGATCATTACTGCTAGTCTGGTCCTGCTGGGCCTTGTCGTCTTGCAGGTTTTCTTGGTAAAATAACGGGGTGCCTGTGTTTTATAGTGGAAAGGTCCTCTATTGTATGAGCGTCTCTTCCTGGGGATATGGTGCTTTGGTAGGTGTGAAGCCTCAGTAATATTTTCAGCTGCCGACTGAAAGGCAGGCTACATCCCAGAGAATAAGGCTGTGAGCATTTGGTCATTTGAAAAAAAAACCCTATACCAAAAGTCCTGAGCACATCTAATGAAATGGGAAAATGTTAATGTGATAACACTACACAAAAACAAAGTATTTAACAATGTAATCTTTATTACATGACAAAGGCTCCTTGTTGACCAAAACCCCAGTATTTGTGATTACTTGACATTATTATTCTTTAGTTTGTTTTAATTTATTTTATACGCCTGAGGTTAATATTGTTTTCAAAGGAGTGAGTCAGCCATCTTTGATTTGAGGTGTTGCTTTTGACACTGAGCCGTAGAACTTCTGGAGATCATTGGTGTTAATTATTCATCCCCCTGGCTTCTGTTTTCTCCAGAGTAGCGCACACCGGTCCCCTTTCGTACTGCCCTATAAACACCCTGGGAATGGCAAAAGGAAAAGATGGTGCTCTTGCAGAAAGCTTTAGATTGACTCCCACTGCTCTTCAGCTTCTCAAATTATTAGTGTTACAAATGACATAACAAATGGCGGTGTCCTGAGTTATTTGTCTTTTTAGAATAATCTTGAGTTTATAAAAAGTGAGTGACCCTACCATGGATCCAGTGCAGCCCTTTATGGGGCTTATTCAGTAAGCTCTGAAGGGCCAGATCACCCTACGTTGGGCTGAAACCTCTTGTGGACTTGCATCGCAGTACGATTTGGCCACTAAAGAGCTTATTAATGAAGGCCCTATGTTGTAGGACAAACCAGGTCTTGTTATTGTCTTTGGTAGCTAAAGTTGAGCTGTAATGAAAACAAAAATATTGACTACCATTGCTTTATCTTACACTTTTCAGATTCGAAACTCTGGAGAAAGGCCCAGTAACGAGGAGATTGTGAGGTTCTCCAAACTGTTTGAGGATGAGCTGACCCTGGATAACCTAACCAGGCCTCAGCTTGTGGCTCTGTGCAAACTCCTGGAACTACAGTCAATCGGAACAAACAATTTCTTGCGCTTCCAGCTCACTATGAAGCTGAGGTCCATTAAAGCAGACGACAAAGTAAATTATCAGGAAAATAATATTGATTTACTGAGATTACACCACTAATATCAATTCTCAGATCATTAAAAGGGGTGTATGTGCCCTAGCAAAGGGCACAGTGTACAAGTTGGGCATCTCTTGTATAATATCTGCTTTTTTTGTGTGTTTAGTCTTCATTTTTATCTTGTAAACATTTATTTTGTAAGTTGCACGCGTGAATATTTTGTAGCATGGGTGTGTGTAGCAATAGTAATGTATGCGGTTAATGATGGGCTTGCTGAAAAGAAGTTGTGTTCTTATGTGCTGTGCCCCAAAAATGGTAATGTTGACATTATGAGATTACATGTTAATAATCGGCAGACTACTGAACTTGGAGATATTAAACTAGATTACCCACGGTTCTCTTTAAAAAAAAAAAAAAAAAAAAAATTTGAAATGTATGTGATATTGTAATTTTAATGGTCTGAGAAATATACTCTTTTAAGACTGACTTAGAAATACCGAGCTACCCTTCTATTACCCATCTTTAAAGCAGATAAAACTAAATACCTTTTCAGTAAGTGCCAATAATAGCTATATGCACATTTCATAGGCCTAGACAATTAACATGTGAACCTATAATGTGTCTGTAAACTCCCCACACTGGACAATGTGATCTGTTTAGAGGTTTCCACTTTGTGCAAAACCCCCTTAGTTGTGTTTTCATGTACTTTTGTGGCTGCACATGAATTTGTTGACATGACCGCACTATATGACGATAGTTTGGCCTGTTTCCCCCTTTTCCTGCGTGACGTAGCTGATTGCTGAGGAAGGAGTGGATATCCTAAACGTAAAGGAGCTGCAGGCTGCGTGTCGTGCCCGGGGCATGAGAGCACTCGGTGTCACAGAGGACCGCTTGAAAGAGCAACTTAAGCAGGTCGGTGTTGGTGAACAGTCTCAGATTTTCGGGGTTCACTCTGTTTTTTTTTTTTTAGTGTTTGGAAAGAACATTGATCTATACTTATGAATCATGTGAAGACCATGCCCTGCAGGACCCTGTTGTTCAAAGGGGGTTTACATTTCCTACTAATTTAAATACTTCAGTGCTTCTGTGTTCAATTGACCATTTTATTTACAATCCATCTTATAATGACTGTAAATGTAACTGTAAATCTTGCATTAGTAATAAAAAGACATATTTGAAGTGCTTTCTTCCTATAAATTACATTAAGCCTGGCATGGCACTGTTGTGAATCACTGTTGTAGGGTTTCTCTTTTTTAGTAGGAGGCATGACTGGAACACATCCAGTAGCATACACACATTTTTGCCTTCTATATTCCAGTGGTTGGAGCTGCACTTGAATCAGGAAATCCCTACATCATTACTCCTTTTGTCCAGAGCTTTGTATCTCCCTGACACACTCTCACCAGCTGATCAGCTCAAAACAACGCTACAGACTTTGCCCGAAAGTATGGTATGTACACCAGCTTTACCCTGACTTCACAGAACTATAAATATAATGTAAGTGGGTGGGTTACCATTGTACCGCTGTCCTTACTGGAATGTGGTTGTTCTAAGGCCCTGATGTATGAAACACACACACGTACACCGCATTCAACAATCGCGTCTTGTTGTGGATTTGTAGACCACTTGAAACATACTGAAAACATCTTATACAGAATACTTTATATAGGGGGATTTTGGTGTCGGCTGTGATGCATGTTAATCAATCAACATTAGTTCTTCATAGATTAAATCAGGGGCGCACAAACTTTTTTTGCTGTCTTCCCCCCCCCCCCCCCTGCCTGCTCGCTCCTCTCCGTTCTGAGCCCCTCCTTATCTTGCGCGGTGTAAAATGACGCCTCTGGATCACGTGGTGTCACATGACCCCACGGCGTCAAATAACATTGGACACAAGTGACACCGACAAAATCCAGGTAAGTTTTAGAGTTGCTGGGGCATCACGTGATCCCCCGGCATTTAATTTAAATGCCTCGAGGAAGAGCACGGGGCCTCTGCAACCGCCCGCGCCCCCCCCACACATGTCCAGCGCCCCCCACTTTGTGTACCACTGGATTAAATTGTTGTACAGAATCTGGCGTCAAATGATGCGTGTTGCTATGGTGACGCGTCACCGAAGACAAAGTAACACACTGCAGAGGCCTCACGTGATCCTCTGGCACTCAATTTAAATGTCGTGGGAAGAGCGCAGGGCCTCTGCAACAGCCACCAACCCCCCAGAAAAATCTTGCGCACCCCCACTTTGCGCACCCATCCCCTGTTCTAGACAATTGTGCTCAAAAAGATAAACTTTTTTTTAGTTGTTTGGGACCTCACAATAAGATAGAACATGGCAGATCCAGCTTGTGATCTATTTTTGGAGTTGATTAGTTGCCCAGCTTGGGTCAAGTTTCTGTTGTCGTTAATTTGAGAAGTTCATCATGGGTCTCCAACTAACTTCAATGACTGCCCCATTGTCTGAGTCTTATTGACCGTGATGCTGGGATCCGCAGTGTCACCAGAACCGTTCAAAGCTGCAAGGCAAAAGGGTCGTAATTCTTATTATTTTGTATTCATTTACGGCGTGGTTTATTTACAGTTTTCTTTTAGTCACAATTGCTTATTTTGTTTATGAATATTTAAGTCAACATAGAACCTTCCTCACTTTTTCACTGATATTTATTTATTAAATGTTTTTATTATGAAATAATACATGGAGTTACCTCTCGTTTTCAAACATGTCCTGGACACAGATTTCTGATAACAATACCTGGTTACATTAAATGAAATAGGGTTATACATTATATTTTAAAGACATTTCATGAACAATTAAAGATATGTTATGGGCGTGTGTAACAGTTACAGACCGGATTAAAATGTGATACATCTTAAATGTTGAAAGATCAGGTAGATTGTTCCAGTTTTTTTTTTTTTTTTTTTGAGGTGCTCGGTAATAAGAGCGGTCGGATTCCTTGTTGACCCCTTTGGATCAGTCTTTTGGGGTCAGATCTTGGGTGATAAGTGCTGCGTGTGGTAGGAGTGAGGAGCTTGTTCAGAAAGTATTTGAAGGCAGGACTGGAAAATATTTCTTTGTCCCATGGCTGATGTGATGGCCAATCTAGTTCTTTGAATATTTCGCTCTGAGATGTGTTGTAGTTATATTGGAGGAGAAAGCGGCATATTGCCCTTTCTCACCACCTGGCATCATTTTTTTTCCTATAAAGTAACACCGTTTGGCAAAAGGTTTTGGGTGTCAGAGTATCAATATGCAACCCAAATGTTAAATTGGAGTCAAGCTCATTTGCCCAGATATTTAAAACTAGTGACAGGCTAGAATGATGTTAAAGTTGGTTCTGATCTGTAGCATTGTCGTTAGTAGCTTTAGGCCAAGGCTTATACAGCCTTCACCCGCGTGAAGCGGGTGTGTTTTGTGTCCGTGGGGGGCGTCACGGAGCTGGTTCCCCCTCATTGGTCGAACTGCTCACGTGACCTGCCTTAATTTGAGGAGCGCTTGTGTAATCTCTTTTGGTCTCTTGGGATAAATTGAGAATTGTAAGCACTGTTGGAAGTATATGAAGCTCAGTTGTGCTTTGATAGTAGCGAAGTAGCGCTCCCCACAAAGTATTCATTGAATGCGTTTGCTATGTCGGTGGGATCTGTCAGAGTAGTATCATCCTTTTTGGTGGTTGATGGCTGTAAGGCTGGAATATATTGTTGCTGAACCTCCAAAAGTTTGCTGGATTTGATGTAGTTTAGTGAAGATTGTAAGAGTAATATTGGGCTTTTGCTAGTCTTGTTTGCCTTGTTAATTAGGCCCCTGTGAAAAAATAAACCCAGCTGTATAACAATATGGTGTATCTGTTGTCCCACAGACTAAAGAAGCTCAGGTTAAAGTGGCCGCAGTAGAGTGTGAGAAAGTGGATAATAAGACCAAACTTGAAGCAACACTCCAGGAGGAAGAAGCCATCCGAAAAGAGAACAAGGAAAAAGAGATGGACAGGTTGGCTGAGGCTGCTGACAAAGAAGCCAAAGAAATCTTACAGGCCGCAGCGCAGGTAAAGGCTGCTATTCTCATTACAGGCTGCAGCGCAGGTAAAGGCTGCTATTCTCATTACAGGCTGCAGCGCAGGTAAAGGCTGCTATTCTCATTACAGGCCGCAGCGCAGGTAAAGGCTGCTATTCTCATTACAGGCCGCAGCGCAGGTAAAGGCTGCTGTTCCCATTACAGGCTGCAGCGCAGGTAAAGGCTGCTATTCTCATTACAGGCTGCAGCGCAGGTAAAGGCTGCTATTCTCATTACAGGCCGCAGCGCAGGTAAAGGCTGCTATTCTCATTACAGGCCGCAGCGCAGGTAAAGGCTGCTGTTCCCATTACAGGCTGCAGCGCAGGTAAAGGCTGCTATTCCCATTACAGGCCGCAGCGCAGGTAAAGGCTGCTATTCTCATTACAGGCTGCAGCGCAGGTAAAGGCTGCTATTCTCATTACAGGCCGCAGCGCAGGTAAAGGCTGCTATTCTCATTACAGGCCGCAGCGCAGGTAAAGGCTGCTGTTCCCATTACAGGCTGCAGCGCAGGTAAAGGCTGCTATTCCCATTACAGGCCGCAGCGCAGGTAAAGGCTGCTATTCTCATTACAGGCCGCAGCGCAGGTAAAGGCTGCTGTTCCCATTACAGGCTGCAGCGCAGGTAAAGGCTGCTATTTTCATTACAGGCTGCAGCGCAGGTAAAGACTACTATTCTCATTACAGGCTGCAGCGCAGGTAAAGGCTGCTATTCTCATTACAGGCTGCAGCGCAGGTAAAGGCTGCTAATCCCATTACAGGCTGCAGCGCAGGTAAAGGCTGCTATTCTCATTACAGGCTGCAGCGCAGGTAAAGGCTGCTATTCCCATTACAGGCTGCAGTGCAGGTAAAGGCTGCTATTCTCATTACAGGCTGTAGCGCAGGTAAAGGCTGCTATTCTCATTACAGGCCGCAGCGCAGGTAAAGGCTGCTATTCTCATTACAGGCCGCAGCGCAGGTAAAAGCTGCTGTTCCCATTACAGGCTGCAGCGCAGGTAAAGGCTGCTATTTTCATTACAGGCTGCAGCGCAGGTAAAGGCTGCTATTTTCATTACAGGCTGCAGCGCAGGTAAAGGCTGCTATTCTCATTACAGGCCGTAGCGCAGGTAAAGGCTGCTATTCTCATTACAGGCCGCAGCGCAGGTAAAGGCTGCTATTCTCATTACAGGCCGCAGCGCAGGTAAAGGCTGCTGTTCCCATTACAGGCTGCAGCGCAGGTAAAGGCTGCTATTCCCATTACAGGCTGCAGCGCAGGTAAAGGCTGCTATTCCCATTACAGGCTGCAGCGCAGGTAAAGGCTGCTATTCCCATTACAGGCTGCAGCGCAGGTAAAGGCTGCTATTTTCATTACAGGCTGCAGCGCAGGTAAAGGCTACTATTCTCATTACAGGCTGCAGCGCAGGTAAAGGCTGCTATTCTCATTACAGGCTGCAGCGCAGGTAAAGGCTGCTAATCCCATTACAGGCTGCAGCGCAGGTAAAGGCTGCTATTCTCATTACAGGCTGCAGCGCAGGTAAAGGCTGCTATTCCCATTACAGGCTGCAGCGCAGGTAAAGGCTGCTATTCTCATTACAGGCTGTAGCGCAGGTAAAGGCTGCTATTCTCATTACAGGCCGCAGCGCAGGTAAAGGCTGCTATTCTCATTACAGGCCGCAGCGCAGGTAAAGGCTGCTGTTCCCATTACAGGCTGCAGCGCAGGTAAAGGCTGCTGTTCCCATTACAGGCTGCAGCGCAGGTAAAGGCTGCTATTTTCATTACAGGCTGCAGCGCAGGTAAAGGCTGCTATTTTCATTACAGGCTGCAGCGCAGGTAAAGGCTGCTATTCTCATTACAGGCTGTAGCGCAGGTAAAGGCTGCTATTCTCATTACAGGCCGCAGCGCAGGTAAAGGCTGCTATTCTCATTACAGGCGGCAGCGCAGGTAAAGGCTGCTGTTCCCATTACAGGCTGCAGCGCAGGTAAAGGCTGCTATTCCCATTACAGGCTGCAGCGCAGGTAAAGGCTGCTATTCCCATTACAGGCTGCAGCGCAGGTAAAGGCTGCTATTCCCATTACAGGCTGCAGCGCAGGTAAAGGCTGCTATTCCCATTACAGGCTGCAGCGCAGGTAAAGGCTGCTATTTTCATTACAGGCTGCAGCGCAGGTAAAGGCTGCTATTCCCATTACAGGCTGCAGCGCAGGTAAAGGCTGCTATTCTCATTACAGGCTGTAGCGCAGTTAAAGGCTGCTATTCTCATTACAGGCCGCAGTGCAGGTAAAGGCTGCTATTCTCATTACAGGCCGCAGCGCAGGTAAAGGCTGCTGTTCCCATTACAGGCTGCAGCGCAGGTAAAGGCTGCTATTTTCATTACAGGCTGCAGCGCAGGTAAAGGCTACTATTCTCATTACAGGCTGCAGCGCAGGTAAAGGCTGCTATTCCCATTACAGGCCGCAGCGCAGGTAAAGGCTGCTATTCCCATTACAGGCTGCAGCGCAGGTAAAGGCTGCTATTCCCATTACAGGCAGCAGCGCAGCTAAAGGCTGCTATTCCCATTACTGGCTGCAGCGCAGGTAAAGGCTGCTATTCCCGTTACAGGCTGCAGCGCAGGTAAAGGCTGCTATTCCCATTACTGGCTGCAGCGCAGGTAAAGGCTGCTATTCTCATTACAGGCTGCAGCGCAGGTAAAGGCTGCTATTCTGATTACAGGCTGCAGCGCAGGTAAAGGCTGCTATTCTCATTACATTCTGCAGCGCAGGTAAAGGATGCTATTCTCATTACAGGCTGCAGCGCAGGTAAAGGCTGCTATTCTCATTACAGGCTGCAGCGCAGGAAAAGGCTGCTATTCCCATTACAGGCTGCAGCGCAGGTAAAGGCTGCTATTCTCATTACAGGCTGCAGCGCAGGTAAAGGCTGCTATTCCCATTACAGGCTGCAGCGCAGGTAAAGGCTGCTATTCCCATTACAGGCTGCAGCGCAGGTAAAGGCTGCTATTCCCATTACAGGCTGCAGCGCAGGTAAAGGCTGCTATTCCCATTACAGGCTGCAGCGCAGGTAAAGGCTGCTATTCTCATTACAGGCTGCAGCGCAGGTAAAGGCTGCTATTCCCATTACAGGCTGCAGCGCAGGTAAAGGCTGCTATTCCCATTACAGGCCGCAGCGCAGGTAAAGGCTGCTATTCCCATTACAGGCTGCAGCGCAGGTAAAGGCTGCTATTCCCATTACAGGCAGCAGCGCAGCTAAAGGCTGCTATTCCCATTACTGGCTGCAGCGCAGGTAAAGGCTGCTATTCCCGTTACAGGCTGCAGCGCAGGTAAAGGCTGCTATTCCCATTACTGGCTGCAGCGCAGGTAAAGGCTGCTATTCTCATTACAGGCTGCAGCGCAGTGAAAGGCTGCTATTCTCATTACAGGCTGCAGCGCAGGTAAAGGCTGCTATTCTCATTACATTCTGCAGCGCAGGTAAAGGATGCTATTCTCATTACAGGCTGCAGCGCAGGTAAAGGCTGCTATTCCCATTACAGGCCGCAGCGCAGGTAAAGGCTGCTATTCTCTTTACAGGCTGCAGCGCAGGTAAAGGCTGCTATTCCCGTTACAGGCTGCAGCGCAGGTAAAGGCTGCTATTCCCATTACAGGCCGCAGCGCAGGTAAAGGCTGCTATTCCCATTACAGGCCGCAGCGCAGGTAAAGGCTGCTATTCCCATTACAGGCCGCAGCGCAGGTAAAGGCTGCTATTCTCATTACAGGCTGCAGCGCAGGTAAAGGCTGCTATTCCCGTTACAGGCTGCAGCGCAGGTAAAGGCTGCTATTCTCATTACAGGCTGCAGCGCAGGTAAAGGCTGCTATTCCCATTACAGGCTGCAGCGCAGGTAAAGGCTGCTATTCCCATTACAGGCTGCAGGGCAGGTAAAGGCTGCTATTCTCATTACAGGCTGCAGCGCAGGTAAAGGCTGCTATTCCCATTACAGGCTGCAGCGCAGGTAAAGGCTGCTATTCTCATTACAGGCTGCAGCGCAGGTAAAGGCTGCTATTCCCATTACAGGCTGCAGCGCAGGTAAAGGCTGCTATTCCCATTACAGGCCGCAGCGCAGGTAAAGGCTGCTATTCCCATTACAGGCTGCAGCGCAGGTAAAGGCTGCTATTCCCATTACAGGCAGCAGCGCAGCTAAAGGCTGCTATTCCCATTACTGGCTGCAGCGCAGGTAAAGGCTGCTATTCCCGTTACAGGCTGCAGCGCAGGTAAAGGCTGCTATTCCCATTACTGGCTGCAGCGCAGGTAAAGGCTGCTATTCTCATTACAGGCTGCAGCGCAGTGAAAGGCTGCTATTCTCATTACAGGCTGCAGCGCAGGTAAAGGCTGCTATTCTCATTACATTCTGCAGCGCAGGTAAAGGATGCTATTCTCATTACAGGCTGCAGCGCAGGTAAAGGCTGCTATTCCCATTACAGGCCGCAGCGCAGGTAAAGGCTGCTATTCTCTTTACAGGCTGCAGCGCAGGTAAAGGCTGCTATTCCCGTTACAGGCTGCAGCGCAGGTAAAGGCTGCTATTCCCATTACAGGCCGCAGCGCAGGTAAAGGCTGCTATTCCCATTACAGGCCGCAGCGCAGGTAAAGGCTGCTATTCCCATTACAGGCCGCAGCGCAGGTAAAGGCTGCTATTCTCATTACAGGCTGCAGCGCAGGTAAAGGCTGCTATTCCCGTTACAGGCTGCAGCGCAGGTAAAGGCTGCTATTCTCATTACAGGCTGCAGCGCAGGTAAAGGCTGCTATTCCCATTACAGGCTGCAGCGCAGGTAAAGGCTGCTATTCCCATTACAGGCTGCAGGGCAGGTAAAGGCTGCTATTCTCATTACAGGCTGCAGCGCAGGTAAAGGCTGCTATTCCCATTACTGGCTGCAGCGCAGGTAAAGGCTGCTATTCTCATTAGAGGGCACAGCGCAGGTAAAGGCTGCTATTCTCATTACAGGCCGCAGCGCAGGTAGAGGCTGCTATTCCCATTACTGGCTGCAGCGCAGGTAAAGGCTGCTATCCTCATTACAGGCTGCAGCGCAGGTAAAGGCTGCTATTCTCATTACAGGCCGCAGCGCAGGTAGAGGCTGCTATTCCCATTACTGGCTGCAGCGCAGGTAATGGCTGCTATTCCCATTACAGGCTGCAGCGCAGGTAAAGGCTGCTATTCCCATTACAGGGCGCAGCGCAGGTAAAGGCTGCTATTCCCATTACAGGGCGCAGCGCAGGTAAAGGCTGCTATTCCCATTACAGGGCGCAGCGCAGGTAAAGGCTGCTATTCCCATTACAGGCTGCAGCGCAGGTAAAGGCTGCTATTCCCATTACAGGCTGCAGCGCAGGTAAAGGCTGCTATTCTGATTACAGGCAGCAGCGCAGGTAAAGGCTGCTATTCCCATTACAGGCCGCAGCGCAGGTAAAGGCTGCTATTCTCATTACAGGCTGCAGCGCAGGTAAAGGCTGCTATTCTCATTACAGGCTGCAGCGCAGGTAAAGGCTGCTATTCCCATTACAGGCCGCAGCGCAGGTAAAGGCTGCTATTCCCATTACAGCTGCAGCGCAGGTAAAGGCTGCTATTCCCATTACAGCTGCAGCGCAGGTAAAGGCTGCTATTCTCATTACAGGCTGCAGCGCAGGTAAAGGCTGCTATTCTGATTACAGGCAGCAGCGCAGGTAAAGGCTGCTATTCCCATTACAGGCCGCAGCGCAGGTAAAGGCTGCTATTCTCATTACAGGCTGCAGCGCAGGTAAAGGCTGCTATTCTCATTACAGGCCGCAGCGCAGGTAAAGGCTGCTATTCCCATTACAGCTGCAGCGCAGGTAAAGGCTGCTATTCCCATTACAGCTGCAGCGCAGGTAAAGGCTGCTATTCTCATTACAGGCTGCAGCGCAGGTAAAGGCTGCTATTCCCATTACAGGCTGCAGCGCAGCTAAAGGCTGCTATTCCCATTACAGGCCGCAGCGCAGGTAAAGGCTGCTATTCTCATTACAGGCTGCAGCGCAGGTAAAGGCTGCTATTCGCATTACTAATTGGATTAAATTTAGTTTTCCAGTGGGAAAAAAAATTAATCACTGGGTGCAGATTATAAGAAGTTTACTCTCTTGGGTCAAACATTGGCAACCAGTGAACCAGTGATGTATTAACACACGCCCTGTGTTTCCAAAGCACGATTATGATTTAACAATGAAGGAATATATTTACCAAGCTGTGCTACTCCATAAGGCCCCTTCCAGCACCTGGAGAGACAGTTGCTTCACCTGTATGTGTTCCAGGCCTGAAAGTTTCTTCTGGCATAGCACCTCTTAGTAGGTAACGCCCTGTGTCCGCATCATATGCCTCTCATTGGGGGTCACTCATTAAACTGTGATGTTGTCAATTGAGGCACTATTGCATGGAAAGACGTATTGCCTTCAAAGGGCTTTGACGTGCGATAGGGCCCCTATCGTCACTATGAAAAACCCACGTTGTCTCAACACATTTTCAGACTGAGATCCAGGTCACACAGAAGAATGCGTTTGTATTTTGCCCCTCCACCAAAGAAACCGTTGAATCTGGACACTTGTACATCTTTAATGTGCCTTTGGTTTCTTAAATCAGGTGGACGTGCAGGCTGCACCAGACCTGGAGACGATACCTGGGGATGTGAAAACAAGTCAGATACATGCGCCTGCTGAACCAGAAGTAGCTCAGATGAACGTGATTGAAGACGCGGAGATCTTGAAAGATTCAGCACCTGTCTTGGAAGGCCTCAAGGTGTGTGTGTGTGTGTGTGTGTGTGTGTGTGTGTGTGTGTGTGTGTGTACTATTGTATTCTTTTCACTATGATAAAAACACTTGTGGGCACTTTGACATGTCCGAGACCAATCCACAAATCTGTCGTACCCCATTACCACCCAGCATGCTGTGCTTGCACTGAAGCAAAGGATTCTGGGTAATGGCGTGCATCGAACACTCACTTTTTGCTTCTTATCCACTTTAATACTGGTCCCTAAAGGCGGATGCATTTGCTGTTGTGGAAGCATGTGCGATCATGGGATAAGGCAGGTTTGTGTACTTTGTTTTTTGTCTTTTTTTTCTCTCGCCATTAATTACTTGTGAAACAAATTATTTTCAATAAAAATAGTGCTGTCTTTTTAAATTCAGACTACACTGCCACCAAGTGGGTATCTTCCACAGTTCACACAGGAAAACTCCAGCAGAAATGAGTAAATTCAGCATTTAGATGAAATGAATGAGATTACATTTTCTCCCAGATTAACAGAAAAAATAGTGCTATGTTTTTCTTTAGTTTTTGTGGTATGTAAGCTTCGTTAGTAGAGGTCATGTATTATGCAACATTTTCCCCTGTCACCAAAAAAAAACCTGCAACTGAGTCAGAGTTCAGAAGCGAGTCGCCAAGCCATCAAATTATTGTGCAGTGTGATTTTGTTTAATATGCTATTTAGCGATATTCTATAAAATCACTCGATTTGCTTGCAAAATGCTCCAAGCTCGCTACATTTCCTTAATGCAGGGACTATAAATAGGGAGCACACACCATGTTGCACTCAGTGTCTGGGGATATTTTGCTGAAAGCGTGTGAAATTACAACATTATTAGCCCTTTGAGGCTTGGCAAAATGTTTTGTGAGAAATTGTATTTGGGGGGAAAGATGTTTCCGTTTCGCGAATGCATATTCCAGTTTCGGACAACTCCCAATGGGATAAGAATATCCCCATAATATATAACCGGTTTCTTGTGTGGCGCTGTTTCAGTTGTGTGGACACACACACATCGCAATCACTTGATCTCTTCTCCGACGCTTCCCTGATGACGGAACAGAAGAGGCGTCGTCTTCTGTTCCTCTTACTGTGAGATTGGGTCCCAGCGCAGATTGCCATCTTGCCTCCAAAAACAAGCAAGTAGATCAGTAGCAGCCAAATCCAGTCCACAAGGGGGCCACCAACAGGTCCGTTTTTAAGGATTCCCTGCTCCAGCACATCATTGATTCAGTCAAAGATTGAGCCACCTGTGCTGGAGCAGGGTTAGCCTTACAAACTGACCTTTTGGTGGCCTTTTTGGACTGGAGTTGACCACTCCTGATGTAGACTGGCACACCTATTACGTCATGGGGCCCTTGCAGTGCCAGACCCCATGACGTAGATGGGAGCTGGGTTACCCAAGCGGATACACTTTACTAAAACGGCAGCATTGGCAAAGATTTTGCAAGAGAAAATGTTGAGATCTCAAGTTACGTTTTGCAGACCTACAAGCAGCACTTTGCGAGTCGTTATGTTTGGTAACAAAAGGGTTAAAATCGTTGTCTCCTGATTGCAAAAAAAATAAATAAATCTTTCCCCCCTTTTTTTTCAGGGTGAAGAAATAACCAAGGAAGAGATTGACATGTTAAGTGATGCGTGCACTAAGTTAAAAGAGCAAAAGAAATTGCTGACCAAGGAGAAAGAGGAGCTTTCCGAGCTGAAGGATGACGTGCAGGAGTACAGCGAGGTAACCCACGGTCACTGCCTCGTGTAACACGCTGCACTCCTGTTACCCTTTCATTGCCAGAGGCATCTGGCAGGGAAAGTGTGAGAGAAGGCTTGTTATTTGGTGGGCAAGCAATATAAAGCTGTGTGTGTGTGTGTGTGTGTGTGTGTGTGTGTGTGTGTGTGTGTGTGTGTGTGTGTGTGTGTGTGTGTGTGTGTGTGTGTGTGTGTGTGTGTGTGTGTGTGTGTGTGTGTGTGTGTGTGTGTACACACTTCATCCAAAATCAGGTCTGATTAAGAAGACTTTGCACTGCATTAGTAGTGATCAAACCGCTTTGTATGGTTATTAATATAATATATTAATGCAATGCTGAATCTTCATCGGACCTGGTTTTGGGTGAAGTATTTCTACATTTATCCTTTGACACATGCGCTTGTTTTCTGTTTGAAGTGTGCCTACAGTATATACCAGCGCTGCACAAACTTTTTCAGCTGCGGCCCCCTTCCTGGGAGGTGCAGCGTTCGAGCTCCACCCCCTCCCCCGAAGGCACGGTTTCAAAATGACGTTGCGGGTCACGTCATATGACCCCACCACATCATTTGACGCGCGTTGCCATGGCGACGCGTCGCCGAAGACCCGGCTGCCAGTAGGTAAGTGAGGGTACAGAGGCCTCACGCCTCCCCCGGCATTAAATTAAATGCCTGGGGGAAGAGCGTGGGGCATCTGTAACAGCCCGTGCCCCCCTGCAAATTCTCCTGCCCCCAGTTTGCGCACCGCTGCTATATTCTATACGTCTGTCTATACAGTGCTATACAGCGACACTCTGGAAAACAGACGTCTTGCCTGGGTGCAAGCAAAAATAAAAGATGGAAAAAGGCACCCCAGAACTTGGAAACATAAGTAATGTTTATTGGAAAACTATCAACGTTGCGGCTCTTTACAGTGGTCAATCTGCCCAGTAATGCGTTTCACCTCATTGTGAAAGGCTCCAGTAGAGCCAAAACGTTGATAATTTAAAAACATTTTTTTTTTTAAATAAACTTTACCTATTTTTCGAAGTGCTGGAGTGACTGCTTCCATCTATTTCTATATACATACAGTACATGCATTTTTTTCCCCCATTGATCCCAGATGATGCATTTTCACACCAGTCTGCAGTACATTTTTTTTATACATGAAAAATATCATCTTGTCTTTTTGCTGCTGTTCATCAATATTTATGTCGATTCAATAATGACTTTACTTCTAGGATCATCTATCAACACAACACTTTCAAAGCTAATGTATATATTATATTGTAATATATATATATTTTTCTTATATAGTGGTGACCGTGTACGTAGCCTTGTACAGAGAATTTTGCAGGCACAATGAGCTTCTGCCCTGTAGCGTTTACAATCTACTTTTAGTGACTTGCCCTACATCTCAAGGAGAGCTGACACTGGGATTCGAACTGCGTTCACCCACTTCAAAGGCAGTGACATTACTACTTCTGCTATATTATAAGGCAGGAATTCTAGTTTTGACATGGTTAGCACTCTTACTCCTATATTATATGTATCGCTGTATCGCTATCTCCATACACACAATCTGCAATAATTGAGCCTTGTGGTTGTGTGTAATACATCATGTGCATCTATTGTAGGATTTGGAAGAAATCAAGAAGGAGCTATCAAAGACTGGCCAAGAGACGGTAGTGGAAGAGTCCAAGGCGAGCAAGAGACTAACAAAGAGGGTGAACCGCATGATTGGACAGATTGACCATATTATCGTTGAGTTGGAGAATGATGAGAAAGTATTGGACGGGCACAGAGTAGACAGTGGCGCTATTCCACCTGTTGGGTAAGTGCAGGCTTTTCAATATGGTGTGGCCAAACTCTGGCCATCGCTATATATGTGTACCTTTACACCAACTAAAATGAGGCACATGAATGTATATTGTTTTATGAATTCTGTGGCAATATACATATCTATATATAGATATAGTAAGTATCAGGCCAGCCTCACTTCTCCAGGCTGCTTCTGTTGGATTTGTGAATTGTATAATTGTTTTCAGATCGTGAGTCATTTCAATGGCCCGGCTTGATAGTCTTTCATAAGGAGTGTTATACATGAGCGTTTTAACGCCACCAGTCTCTATTTTAAGTGCACCATAAAATTCATAAGCGCCCCCCCCCCCCAAAAAAAAAGACGGCACAGGTTACATAGTTACATAGTAGACGATGTTGAAAAAAAGACATGTCCAAGTTCAACCTCGGCTAGTGCTAAGAAGGGCGTAGAAGAAGGAAAGGCACAGGAGGTTTACCATGATCTTTCAGAAAGCCACGGGGAATAATCAGAGGGTATTTATTGTCTTGTGGGCTTAGTTGCTTTGTTTCTCAATTCTGCAGTACTGATTTTATTTGTAGAAGAGTTGGTGTCATACATACCGTATTAAAAAAAAAAAGAGAGGCAAAAATCATAGCTGAGAACCTAATGTTAAAAGTGGGGTATGACGTTCCTTTGAATTATTTTTTTTTCACACCCAGGCTCGCTAATGTTTTTATTTACAAATATAGTTAAACTTTTCTACTTGATCAGAATAAGACGTGTTCTCTAGGGCCATTCTTTGGTTTCTGTTACTCCAACAAAGGCTTTGAAATCAGCAGCCAGAGTTCTAGGTTACGTTCTCGCTTTGTTCTCTTTATTTCTTGTATTCTAGTCAACGTGCTTAATTGTACAGTTGAGGATAGCATGTAAAGAAGAGTCTGATATATTATTGGTGCACGTCTACTTCCAGCAATGTGTCTATAGAAATCCTGTAACCTGATGGGTAGTAGGGCAGTCTTGACTTGCATATTCCATGTTAACTGATGATCATATTCATTTGAAGTTCCTCTGTTCCACAGGTGATAGAAAGTCCAGAGAGAGCATGATTTCCTACTACCCATAATGTTATGGTATTTGTTATAGACCTAATAATGGTACTGTGCAAACAGAAGCACCTTCATGAGTTTTATGGCAGTCACAGCTCAATAATGGAATGTTATACACAAGCATACCACCCTGCAGCCCTATTAAATGATTACATTTTAATTTATTTTTATTAAATATGTTCAACTAACAATATTTGATAAATGTCCAGCTTTAACCGAACTTGCACATTATAAAAGCTCTACATGTTGCCTTTCTCAAAGATGTTATGCAGTTATCATTTTTACATTCTCTTAATAAACTTGCAGCTTCTACTTCCTTTGGAGATCAACAATATTCAACAGATTTTCTTCTAAAAGCATAAATCTCGGGTGCAAATAATTCCGTTTTGATTGTCTCCTAATGCAATCGCTATCAGGTCTGTTGGAAGTGATCAGCAAGTGATGAACGGTCCTTGGCATAATTGCCACTATCTGCTCCATTTTTTTACCTCTTCTGCTGCGTGTACCATAGCCCTCTTTTAATTGTTGTAACTGTCTGCTGTACACAGATTGTATTTCGCCTTTAGGGAGAATCTCATCAGCATCAGTGAGCTGATAAACATCATGAAACAAATTCAGAAGATCCCAGAGCAGAAATTGCTTCGTATTGCGGAGGCACTCGATGAAAACAAGGACGGGAAGATTGATATAGACGATGTAGCGAAGGTATGTACTGGAAGGTTGGTGAAAGAATCGTAGCTCGGCTGTACGTTTTGAAAGAATGGAGCGTGGGGTCGATTTAAAACGTATGAATACTTCAATAATATATTCACGGTTCAGCAGGCAAAAGATGAAATGTGATATGCTGGGTGGGGTCTGGTAGATTAAGATATACATGTAGGTGTCACTAAAATAGTAGGGGAAGCATGAAAGAGGGAATTGGGAAATAGGCAATGTAAACCGGAGATCAAGTAGGATCTACAGTTGCAAAGCAGATCGGAAAATAGGCTGGCCAAACTGGTCCCTTTAAGCTGACCATTTTCCATGGTTATATGGGAAGACAGTTTGTCTTCTGTTGTGGTACTGTAGTCAAGTTCAGTCTGTAGCCCTGAAAAGATGATGGTAAATTATACATTTATAGGCTTTAATATTTGATGTGTATTTAGCAGTGTTGCTCTGTTTGTGACAAGCATGTCTTGTAATTCTTTATACATAGAGTAGGTTCTGTGAACATTTACCTAGGGCCATAACTCATTTTGCTAGTCATACTATTTATTATGTTAAAACCTTACCACAAATAATGAAAAAGTAACCGGCTGACATCCTGGTGAACGAGACTCGAAATTTTGGGCCCAAAACTTCCCTTTATCGTGAGTCTTCTACTATATATTTTGGAAAGTTGTTTGTCTTTGCTATGTATTTTGTACACCTCTTAAGATATCGTAACCAAATGTTGAATGATGGTTCCTGAAATCAAGGAACATGTTTTTGTCTGTTTGGATATAATAGGACGCCATTTTGAATCTTTCAAAACGGCATTGATTTTAACCAACTTCGTGTGTGTTTCCTGGTCCTGGAGCTATGGCTGTGGAAGACACACACATTCTCTTATTACCATACGTATGGTAATAAAAGATCCTGTGTGTGTATCGGAGGCATAGCTCCAAGAACACCCACACCCACCGACAAATACACATACATATGCCATTGAAATTTTTTTGTTAAAGTGTAGTTTAGGTTTGTAAGCAAACCCTTCAAAAGTCTGGTAATGTTGAAGTTAAGGTGACACACGATCTTAACTGCCCTCCCCCCATGCTTTGTTGATGTCATACATGACGGCACAAATGACATCGGCAATGAAAAATACAGTTTACCAAAAAGCATTAGAAGAAAGAATACATACTTTTTTTTTTTTTTTTTTTCATTAAACTGAAAAATGAAATTATCCAGTTATAAATCTGTGATGTTTATTTGCTTAGAATTCCCAGGTACATTCAGATAGTGTAATATATATATATATATATTTTTTTTTTATACTTGCACATTTCATGTGGAAGGTGCACCAAAAGCAGGTAACCGCACACTGGGGAAATAATATGTAAACTCGCAAACACAAACAGATTTTATTTAGACATTTTATGTTGCTGCTAGCTGCACATAAGTTTAGTAAGATATTAAATGAAAGGACGGCTTGGAACTGTTGTCTCAACATTAAAATCTGATAAATTGTCTTTTTTTTTAGACATTTGAAACTAAAACTTGCAATGAAAGAGATGGAAGGGGAAGTGATTTTGTCCAATCTCTTGCCAGTCATCTCAGATGACTTGATTTTACTAAGTAATAATTATGACATTTGAAGGGAAGACAACTGTGAAGATACTAAAATACTAAAGAGAAATAAACCAAGATGACATTATTAACACACCAGTAAAATAACACATTTGTGATGATACATGGGGGTTATATTTGCTGGCATTTTTGTTTTGGCATGGGAGAGACCAAGGCAAATATGTAAGGCACAGAGAGAAGATTGTTGTTGCTTAACTCTGAAAACCACTGGACTAGAGAATTGAACACGTCTGTGAATCTTTTTTTGGTCAAGGAACCCTAGAATTATATTGTGAAATTATGGGCAACACAAACCTTCTTTCCCTCCCCGGCTCATCCCTCTCTTCCCCCTTCTCCCCCCCATCTCTTCCCCCACTTTGACTCTCTCCCTCTCCGTCTCTTCCCCCCGTAGACTTTCTCCTTCCCCTCCATAGCCTCTCTCTGCCTCTTCCCCCCCCTAGACTCTCCCCCATACTCTCTCTCTCTCTACACACCTTCGCCCACCCCTAGACTCTCTCCCTCTACACCCCTTCGCTCGCACCTAGACTCTCTCCCCCCCTTAATCTCTCCCCCTGTTCTCCCCCCCCCCTCTCTTAATCCGTGATTATAATTGTGGCGCGCATGTCCGACAACTCACCGCCAAAACAAATTGTTTTCAATTGTGTGCGCAAATGAGGTGTCCAAGCGTGCAAATTTTGAGCAGGAATCTGGGAATTGAAATTGCTGAGCAACGGCTGCGTCACGTGAGAGGTTCAGCCAATGAGGGCACGTGTCACGAGGGCGCGCAAGGCCTTAGACTTTCTCTGCCTCTCTCTCCCCCCCCTTTAGACTCTCTCTCTCTCTCTCTCTCTCTCCCCTCCCCCGCCCGTTCTCTCTCTCCCCTCCCCCGCCCGTTCTCTCTCTCCCCTCCCCCGCCCGATCTCTCTCCCCCCTCCCCCGCCCGATCTCTCTCCCCCCTCCCCCGCCCGATCTCTCTCCCCCCTCCCCCGCCCGATCTCTCTCCCCCCTCCCCCGCCCGGTCTCTCTCCCCCCTCCCCCCCCATTTCTCTCCCCTCCCCCCCCCCGTTTCTCTCCCTCCCTGGTCTCCCTCCTCCCCCCCGGTCTCCCTCCCTCCTCCGCCCCCTCCCGGTCTCCCTCCCTCCGCCCCTCCCCCCCCCCCCCCGGTCTCCCTCCTCCGCCCCCCCGGTCTCCCTCCCTCCTCCGCCCCCCTGGTCTCCCTCCCCCCTGTCTCTCTCCCCCTCCCCCGCCCGGTCTCTCTCCCCCCTCCCCCGCCCGGTCTCTCTCCCCCCTCCCCCGCCCGGTCTCTCTCCCCCCTCCCCCGCCCGGTCTCTCTCCCCCCTCCCCCGCCCGGTCTCTCTCCCCCTCCCCCGCCCGGTCTCTCTCCCCCCTCCCCCGCCCGGTCTCTCTCCCCCCTCCCCCGCCCGGTCTCTCTCCCCCCTCCCCCGCCCGGTCTCTCTCCACCCTCCCACCCCCGGGTCTCTCTCCACCCTCCCACCCCCGGGTCTCTCTCCACCCTCCCACCCCCGGGTCTCTCTCCCCCCTCCCACCCCCGGGTCTCTCTCCCCCCTCCCACCCCCTTGGTCTCTCCCCTCACCCCTTGTCTCTCTCCCCCCTCCCCCCCCCCCCGGGTCCCTCTCCCTCTTTCCCTCCCGGGTCCCTCTCCCCCCTTTCCCCACCCGGTCTCTCTCTCCCCCCCTCCCCCCGTCTCTCTCCCCCCTCCCGCCCCCGGTCTCTTTCCCCCCTCCCCCCTGGGTCTCTCCCGCTCCGGGTCTCTCTCCCCCCTCCCCCCCGGGTCTCTCTCCCCCCTCCCCCCCGGGTGTCTCTCCCCCCCGGGTCTCTCTCCCCTCCCCCCTTGGTCTCTCGCCCCCTCCCCCCTTGGTCTCTCCCCCCTCCCCCTTGGTCTCTCTCCCCCCTCCCCCCCTTGGTCTCTCTCCCCCCCTTGGTCTCTCGCCCCCCTCCCCCCCCTGGTCTCTCACCCCCCTCCCCCCCCCCCGGGTCTCTCTCCTCCCTCCCCCCCGGGTCTCTCCCCCCTCCCCCTCTTGGTCACTCTCCCCCCTCCCCCCCCGGTCTCTCCTCCCCCCCTCCCCTGGGTCTCTCTTCCCCCCCTCCCCCCCTTGGTCTCTCTCCTCCCCCCCCTCCCCCTGGTCTCTCTCCCCCCTCCCCCCCTTGGTCTCTCTCCCCCCTCCCCCCCTTGGTCTCTCTCCCTCCCCCCTGTCTCTCTCACCCCTCCCCCGGGTCTCTCCCCCCCTCCCCCTGGTCTCTCTCCCCCCTCCCCCCCTTGGTCTCTCTCCCCCCTTGGTCTCTCGCCCCCCTCCCCCCCTTGGTCTCTCGCCCCCCTCCCCCCCTTGGTCTCTCTCCTCCCTCCCCCCCTGTCTCTCTCACCCCTCCCCCGGGTCTCTCTCCCCCCTGCCCCCCCAGGTCTCTCTCCCCCCCCCAGGTCTCTCTCTCCCCCCTCCCCCCCGGGTCTCTCTCCCCCCTCCCCCCCCCGGGTCTCTCTCCCCCCTCCCCCCCTGGGTCTCTCTCCCCCCTCCCCCCCCGGGTCTCTCTCCCCCCTCCCCCCCCGGGTCTCTCTCCCCCCTCCCCCCCGGGTCTCTCTCCCCCTCCCCACCCGGGTATCTCTCCCCCCCCCCCAGGACTCTCCCCACCCTCCCCCCAGGTCTCTCCCCACCCCTCCCCCCGGTCTCTCTCCCCCCCGCCGACTCTTTCACCCCCCCGCCGACTCTTTCCCCCCCCCCCCCCCGCCGACTCTTTCCCCCCTCCCGCCGACTCTTTCCCCCCTCCCGCCGACTCTTTCCCCCCTCCCGCCGACCCTTTCCCCCCTCCCGCCGACTCTTTCCCCCCTCCCGCCGACTCTTTCCCCCCTCCCGCCGACTCTTTCCCCCCTCCCGCCGACTCTTTCCCCCCTCCCGCCGACTCTTTCCCCCCTCCCGCCGACTCTTTCCCCCCTCCCGCCGACTCTTCCTCCCCCGCCGACTCTTCCCCTCACCCCCCCCGCCGACTCTTCCCCCGCCGACTCTTCCCCCACCCCCCCGCCGACTCTTTCCCCCACCCCCCCCGCCGACTCTTTCCCCCACCCCCCCGCCGACTCTTTCCCCCACCCCCCCGCCGACTCTTTCCCCCACCCCCCCGCCGACTCTTTCCCCCACCCCCCCGCCGACTCTTTTCCCCACCCCCCCGCCGACTCTTTCCCCCACCCCCCCGCCGACTCTTTCCCCCACCCCCCCGCCGACTCTTTCCCCCCCGCCGACTCTTTCCCCCACCGCCCCGACTCTTTCCCCCCCCCGCCCCGACTCTTTCCCCCCTCCCCGCCCCGACTCTTTCCCCCCCCCCCCGCCCCGACTCTTTCCCCCCCCCGCCCCGACTCTTTCCCCCCTCCCCGCCCCGACTTTCCCCCCTCCCCGCCCGACTCTTTCCCCCCTCCCCGCCCCGACTCTTTCCCCCCTCCCCGCGCCGACTCTTTCCCCCCTCCCCGCCCCGACTCTTTCCCCCCTCCCCGCCCCGACTCTTTCCCCCCTCCCCGCCCCGACTCTTTCCCCCCGCCCCGACTCTTTCCCCCCCCCCGACTCTTTCCCCCCCCCCCAGGTCTCTTCTCCGCCCTCCCCCACCCGGTCTCTTTTCCCCCCTCCCCCACCCGGTCTCTTTTCCCCCCTCCCCCACCCGGTCTCTTTTCCCCCCTCCCCCACCCGGTCTCTTTTCCCCCCTCCCCCACCCGGTCTCTTTTCCCCCCCTCCCCCACCCGGTCTCTTTTCTCCCCCCCCCCTCCCCCACCCGGTCTCCTTTTCCCGCCCTTCCCCCACCCGGTCTCCTTTTCCCGCCCTTCCCCCACCCGGTCTCCTTTTCCCCCCCTTCCCCCATCCGGTCTCTTTTCCCCCCCCCTTCCCCCACCCGGTCTCTTTTTCCCCCCCTTCCCCCACCCGGTCTCTTTTTCCCCCCCTTCCCCCACCCGGTCTCTTTTTCCCCCCCCTTCCCCCACCCGGTCTCTTTTTCCCCCCCTTCCCCCACCCGGTCTCTTTTTCCCCCCCTTCCCCCACCCGGTCTCTTTTTCCCCCCCTTCCCCCACCCGGTCTCTTTTTCCCCCCCTTCCCCCACCCGGTCTCTTTTTCCCCCCCTTCCCCCACCCGGTCTCTTTTTCCCCCCCTTCCCCCACCCGGTCTCTTTTTCCCCCCCTTCCCCCACCCGGTCTCTTTTTCCCCCCCTTCCCCCACCCGGTCTCTTTTTCCCCCCCTTCCCCCACCCGGTCTCTTTTTCCCCCCCTTCCCCCACCCGGTCTCTTTTTCCCCCCCTTCCCCCACCCGGTCTCTTTTTCCCCCCCTTCCCCCACCCGGTCTCTTTTCCCCCCCTTCCCCCACCCGGTCTCTTTTTCCCCCCCTTCCCCCACCCGGTCTCTTTTTCCCCCCCTTCCCCCACCCGGTCTCTTTTTCCCCCCCTTCCCCCACCCGGTCTCTTTTTCCCCCCCTTCCCCCACCCGGTCTCTTTTTCCCCCCCTTCCCCCACCCGGTCTCTTTTTCCCCCCCTTCCCCCACCCGGTCTCTTTTTCCCCCCCTTCCCCCACCCGGTCTCTTTTTCCCCCCCTTCCCCCACCCGGTCTCTTTTTCCCCCCCTTCCCCCACCCGGTCTCTTTTTCCCCCCTTCCCCCACCCGGTCTCTTTTTCCCCCCCTTCCCCCACCCGGTCTCTTTTTCCCCCCCTTCCCCCACCCGGTCTCTTTTTCCCCCCCTTCCCCCACCCGGTCTCTTTTTCCCCCCCTTCCCCCACCCGGTCTCTTTTTCCCCCCCTTCCCCCACCCGGTCTCTTTTTCCCCCCCTTCCCCCACCCGGTCTCTCTTTTTCCCCCCCTTCCCCCACCCGGTCTCTCTTTTTCCCCCCCTTCCCCCACCCGGTCTCTCTTTTTCCCCCCCTTCCCCCACCCGGTCTCTTTTTTCCCCCCCCTTCCCCCACCCGGTCTCTTTTTTTCCCCCCCTTCCCCCACCCGGTCTCTTTTTCCCCCCCTTCCCCCACCCGGTCTCTTTTTCCCCCCCTTCCCCCACCCGGTCTCTTTTTCCCCCCCTTCCCCCACCCGGTCTCTTTTTCCCCCCCTTCCCCCACCCGGTCTCTTTTTCCCCCCCTTCCCCCACCCGGTCTCTTTTCCCCCCCTTCCCCCACCCGGTCTCTTTTCCCCCCGGTCTCTTTCTCTTCCCCCACCCCTCGGTCTCTCTTCCCCTCACAGACTCGCTCTCCCTCTCCGTCTCGGCCAGAAATTCGACCCGACTTCCGGCACGGACAGGATGAGGGAGAGGAAGGATTGCAGTGACCGGACTGCTGCTGCTGGGGAGCTGCCGGGTCACTGGGACAGTTGTCCCATCTCTTCTCTTCCCCCCCTCCAGCAGCTGGAGGACCCGTGGAACCCCGGTTAAAAATCACTGCTTTAGTCCATCTACTTCCTCTAGATTCAAATTATAATCTGTAATCTGTAATCTGTAAGACTTTTAGGTTTTGGGGAACAAACCCAATCCCACAATCGCTAATCCTCCTACACTTGTTGCTTTCTGACCATCCTTCCCCACAATCCCATTCCTTCATTTAATGTGCTTTTAGCCTCCTGCATTGCTTGTCCTTTCAGCAGAGGAGAGAATAAGTGGGAATCCTAGCAATAACATATTCATTTTGCTCATCATGTACGATCAAGTGGCAAACCAAATGTGTCGAAATAATGTATAGTGGTTATGCTTTATCTATATTTTTAAAGCAAAGTGACTCTAAAATTAATATGGATGCATCTGGAGCCATTGTAAAGTATTTTATTACAGAATTAAACCTTGTATTTTTTTGTTTAGCTTGGTGTGCATACCTGTGATGTTGAACTAAATAAGAAGGGTTTGTTTCTATTTCTAAGGGGTACATGCTATATAATCTGAAACTGCCTGAAGAGCCCCATCAGAGTATATAGAATTTACCCCTGAGTTACCTGGAATACATTGCTCTTATCACCCTAAAGTTCTGAAGGGGTTAGTTTACCAATATTCCTTCCTGTTAGGTCCTCCTCTTGCCCCCTGTTAGCCAATGATGTTGCTGTACTTGGATATCAAACATGCAATACTCTACTTCTCTACTTTTGTCCCCATCAGGTAGTGGAATTAATCGACAAAGAAGACATAGACATCTCTACCAGTCAAGTTGCTGAAATCATGGAACTCATCCAGAAAGAGGAGAAACTGGTTGTGAAGGAGAAGGCCAAAGAAAAGGCTGAGAAAGAGCAGGCCGCAGAAGTGCAGAATTAGAGCTCTGTGCGGAACCAAACGCATTGATATCCCCTTGTGTCTTGTAAATTATCCATAGAGCTGCTATTGTGACTCAAGTTTTTCTTGCTTTTGAGGTGATTTCATTTCCAAGCGACAATTTATCGTGCACTGTTGTATGGAGTGAAATAAAGGCTTCCACTATTAAACAAGTCATTTACTATCATTCCCTGGGTATCAGCCAGTTCCTTTTTAGAGAGGGTTCTCTGTCTAGTGAAATCATGTCATTAGATCCGTTGCTTTGTTTTTTTGTGATGTAGTAAACTAAATTGAAATTCCTAATGGATGTTTAATCAGATATGAATTGTAAGAATCGTATATCGCAATGCCTTGTATTCCTAGCTGTTCAGCCATGTCGATAGTTGTCTGGCTCATCCCTCATCCTAGCGTGGTTAATTCCCTTCACTTGGCTCTTCCAGAAGTGATGGCTTTTTAAAGCAAACATTCTGTATGCGGTTTTGACAGCACATTGTTCAAGTGGTGGTCCCGTATCTGCATTTCCCTATGTTTTACGTGAACCTTCATTTAAATTCATGCTGTTGCCTCACTGGCAGAGAATGTATTACTATGGTTTATTGCTTTTTGAAATTGCTTCCATGCATATCCTAGGAAAAAACCTCCTATTTAAGAAACAATCTTACAGGCGCCTTATGCATTATACACAGGGAATGTATTTCTCATAGCTTTTTCTATGCATTTTAAAGCAGCCGTACTAGGTGTTTTACTCAACATCACCATTGGCGTTCATTTGCCTTGTGCTTATTACTGGTTCGCCATTTGTGTCCAGTACTATTTTCTTTTCAATAAAACATGATCCTTCTATTATTCTGTTTTCTTAATCTTGCCTCCATAATGTCACCTTTTGATTTTCCCTGTATTTATGGTTTTGATTCATTCATGGGTGATGCAAGACTTTGTTTGCTGGTTATGAACAGTATGTACCAGGGTTAACTTTGGGGAGTGGAAATGTAGGAGGACTTTCCAAAAGTTCCAAATACTGTACTTAATTGAGATAAAAATCAACAACATTTTTTTTAATCCATTTTTCCCTCTTCCCATTTTGGATTGTTTTTCAAATGATCTTTTACTGCTACTTTAAGCAATAGAGAATCTGTCTGTAAACCGAATCTACTGAATGTTCTTTAAAAAAAATGAAATGTAGACATTTAAATAACTTATGCTAAAATGTATAAATACACAGTTGTGGTTGGTTAAAATTGTTAGATATTTCCACAGTAGTGCAGAGTTGTCAAATTAGAATGCGGTTGCAGTTTTTGCTTCCTTATTTGATAATGCAGTCTGAATTGAATTATTTTTCAGGATCGTCGGTTTTGTAATTGTGCGTATTGTAGATGTTGATCTGGATATGCTTTTACATTTTGGGGTAACTGAATTTTTTCCCCCAGCTTAATGCAGGTGATTTTAAACCTGTTCGCAGGGACCGAGGCAGACTAGGTTTTTAGGAAAACCAGTAGTTATGCCAGTATATATTTTTTCCAGTTGGGGAAATCGAATCATTAACACAAATGAAATGTTTTTGTGTGTGTATGTAATGGTGATACCTAGTCTTCTGGAAAACTAGAGCTTCCAGTAAGACCTACATGTGGATCAGGTCTTCTCAAACGTAGCTCCTCAATAACTTGTGGTTTCCAAAGCTTCTATAATGTGTCCAGGCAGGTCAGCTCCCACAAGAAGTCTCTGGCACACAGGTTAATTTATGACATGCTGTCCTGCTTTCCAAACATTGGGCCGTTCATTCTAATATAGAATTTGTGTTAATATATTGATAAGTAGGTTTAGTTGTCCTCCATGAGTAACATTGAAGTGGCCCAGAAGAAGGAAAGGTTTAAGTACCGTTTGATGCGGAGCATAGAACACTTTCTCATGAACAATATTTGATTGCAGATTCATTGCTTGGTTCAAGGATATGATTCGTGGGTTCCTGAGAACTGGTTTGAAAACCCCTGCCGTAAATTCTGCAGCGCTAAGTAAGGTATTGCACATCTCTGCACTGCAAGGGTTAAATGCCAGCGTACTGTAACATGATCAGTAAAGGGACATTCGGTGCATTGTATTTATCACTCACATTTTTAAAGTGAGGTTTTAATGAATATTCACAGATCACGAGACTTGGGCATGTTTATTTAAATAAACTTCATGTGCAAATCATCCCCATATCTTTTGTTTTGATTTATGTTTTTACATTATTTCAAATGTTTGACCTCAAATATATGCCAATATAACAATAAATGCCACCTGTTATTTAAAGTTCACCGTGAAAGTCTGGGTTATTTATGAGCCGACGAAGCGGGTAACGTGCATTTACTCAAATTGTCATTGACGTTATTGATGTTTTTCTCCATTTTTGGGGTATTTTGACTTTTTCTGGGTTGGCGGTTGGAAGCTTTTGCACAAATTCAATTGGTAAAATTTTAGTTGAGTTAATTGGGAATTGTAACATTTCTACAGGTTGTTCATTGCAGTAGCAACTGCCAGAAATTAGCAATATTCTGATTCGTGTAATAATGTAATTAAATCTACACTCTGACACTGGCTAGTAATAATGCTTTGGTATAGACCAGGAGTGGCCAACCCAGTCCTCAAGGGCCACCAACAGGTCAGGTTTTAAGGATATCCCTGCTTCAGCACAGGTGGCTCAGTCTTTGACTGAGCCACTGATTACGGTCATTGAATGAGCCACCTGTGCTGAAGCAGGGATATCCTTAAAACCTGACCTGTTGGTGGCCCTTGAGGACCGGAGTTGGCCCCTCCTGAAATACACCATTTTCAGTATACTTGTATATTCCGACTAAACCGGACCTGTTGGTGGCTCTTGAGGACTGGCGTTTCCCACCCCTGGTATAGACGCAGCAAATGACAAATGGGACTGGTTACATCTGCATCCTGCATCTTTATATGCACTGTCACAAACACATTGCTGTGAGGAATTGGAATCGAGCTTAAGACTGAATCCTAAGGGAATCTGTATCTCTGTTCACACACCACCCACACATTTTGCACCAGGCCTTGTACTTTTACGTGCTTTAGTAAGAGCCTACGTTTCTAGTTATTACCCTTCAAGTCTGTAATTATCCATTAAACCTCCCTATGAAAGTAAGTGGCAACTAATGGAAAGATTGTAAAGTGCCACTGGAAAGTTATTACAGTACTTTGTTGAAAGGCTGACAAGATGAGAATAAGCATAAAAAAAAGTAAAAGACCATATTTGTGTTATTTTTAAAACATTTTTACATAGCACCAATTACCAACGCTCAAATTGCTTGTGAGCACGTAAATGCTGTAAGTTACAAGGACATTCTAGAACATGAATATAAATGTGTGCCAGGAAAAAAGAAAAACCTTGCATCCAATCTGCTAATTAGAACAGTTACCATAAGCCGGTATATATAACGGTATAGTTACCACGTCCGGTGGTGCTCACGGGCCAATAATGTAAGGAAAAGAGAAAAAGGAACCCGCTAGCAGCACTCAGGTGTACCAAAAATGAAAAATAACAATTTATTTAATTGTGGATATTGTCCCTTGCATTGCATGATCTTGTGCCAGGTATGCCATATTAACCAGTTACTTACCTCACTGTGGATATAGGTGATTCCTTACTGTTATTATACAGGTATTGGTGACTACAGTGTTCACCATTTCCTATACATCAGTGTTTTTTTTTTTTTGCAGTGCCCGTGTCAGGGGTCCATGCCATATTTTAATTATTCTACACTGTTTTTTTAATGTCTGTCAATTCAATAAATTGTTATTTTTCATTTTTGGTACACCTGAGTGCTCCTAGCAAACACATGCTGCAATCCTGGGTAAACAAATAAAAAAAAAGGCACCCATTCCCTCTTTTAAAAGGGCAGTGTTCTGACAAGAAAATGTACTTATTCAAGAGATTGATTGGGATTGTCGATTTCAGCCACGGGTACACACATGAATAATACCAACACCAGTTGTCAGTCGTATATACAATTCATTGGTCACTAAGCTTTGGATATATTCAGAATCGTATGGCAATCAGGATACCGTACGATGTCAACCAGGGGACCCCCATCAGCACTTTAGATGAACTGCATGGTAAATATATTCCTGTGATCCCGTTTGTACTGTGCGAAGAGCCGAGTACACCTCCAGCTCAGCCGCAGTTGAAGGTCAGTTAGGTTTGTCTGGCACAGAACATTATCAGCGCCAACAGCCCAGCTAGGGAAAACGGGGGAGTCCAGCTTAACTACAGTAGCACTTCCCATAACAAGCATCTCACAACATCTTGTTCACAGCAAAAGCAACTTCTTTAAGACATTTTAGTAAGAGACACAAAGTTAACCCAATACAGACCTACGCCCATCAGAAGCACAACAAAACTCCATTCTCATTACAGGCAGTTAAAGTGATGTCAAAAATGCAGACAAATATGGCGATTAATGTTTTCTCCCCCCCCCCCTCCTAATCTTGAGCCAAAGTACAAATCAAAGCGATGAGAAGCCTTAATCCTAAACGTGTGTCCTGGGTGAAACAACACCATTCTCAAAATATATGTCGGCAGTTATGTTTCATTACCCAGGATGTATAACTGTAAATGTGACCTTTTGTGACCTTTACACAGTTGCTATCATATTGAATAATATATCCTTTTACCTGCTCTGCACGCACCATTTCACATCACTGCCTCACCATTTTATGTCTGACCTGGGGAGCTGATTTCTTTTCTCTTCAATGGAATGTTTGTGGATGCGTCAATTGTACCGCAGTGTGTACATTTAAGCTTAAATAAGTAAACTTGTACCTTGTATACGAGATCCATTCAGATTAAGTGAGGCTACATTGCAACTGAAGGCAGACAGCACTACTTGACCCACCTCATTTGCTTAAAGCTTTCAAACCTGGTTAGCTCAGAGTTGTTGATAGGCCACAAAACCACTCTAGGCCGCATAAAAGGTTTATATAAATCACTGTGTTTTAAATAAATAACGTATTATAGGCTATATCTTTGTAGCGGCCTCCCACACAATTGCCAATACACTGCTGCCTTGCATATATCAGTCTCACTTAATCCATCCAGATACCCAGTTGCTTTAAATCTACTGTTTTCCTGATCTACGTCGTTATGCAGCCTGTGCAAATCGGGGCAGTATCGCAGTTTAATAAATAACTGCTTATTAGTAATTTCTGTCCTCTTTGCTTATTTTGACATTATACACACACGTGTGTCCTTCAGACACATTGTGCTGGTGCTGAGTACCTGGATGCAGGAATGAGTGTATCGCTGCACACGTGGAGGCTACACATGTCCAATCCATGTATCGGAGCTTAATATGTTGGGGAAATACGAACTGAACGCCGGTACAGTGGCTGCGTATTGGTAAATGCCACTGACTTTTGACAAATTGGCCATATTTATTGGGTTTACAGAGGCCATTGGGAAAAAACGTCACCCTGGTTCCATGTATGTATATGATGCTGGGGGCATGTCCTGTCCCGTAAGGATTTCTGCATATGCTTACATAGAAGTAAAAAAAAAAAGAAAAATGGCGCTTATGGATCTTCTGGAAAAGTGTAAAAATAAAAATGGGATGTGTGTATGTAGCCCTTTTTCTGACACTCTAAAAGAGACTACGGGTAACTGCACACACCTGCGGCTCCAGGAGATCTGAGCCTCTGCTAGCTGGGAGCCTGGGGTAACACTTATTAGCGCAGCGCCTCCACTTACCCAGGATCCCCGTAATATGAGATTCCCCTGGGCAAGAAACATATGCACATACATATATGATGCAACCAACTTTACTATAACACACGATACCTTAGCACTCTATCATATTAACACACAGCATATAACCCAACACATAACCTATAACGTAATATAACCTTAACTCAGCTAAATTATAATGTTCTTATAACGTGAGTGGCTCGGCCACGCTCTTAATGAGTATTGTCCTGTACAGTAGTGGCTCAGCCACGCTCTTAATGGGTATGTCCTTGTTCCGTCACCGCATGCCCCACACACCGTGTCCTTGCACTAATAGAAAGGAGTGTTCCATGTATTAGGCCTTTGGTCACTCACTAGTGTCCTCAAAGAGTTACGCCTAAGGCGGGATCAGCGCCTGTTGACCGGTGTTGGTGCACTTAACGTAAATACCTTCCGGTCACGGCGGTGACCGGTAATGCTTGAAAAAGATCAGCCGAATGAATCCTTGCTTGTCTTGGATGTCCGCAGTGCAGCTGTCTGGTCCCAAGCAGCTCACCAGCAAACCTGCTCCGCACGCTTGTCCCTAACTGTCTACACAGTAAGGTGATTGATCGCTGGCACTATAGGCGTCCCTGCAGCACAGCAGCCTACTGTGACTCGGGTTTCTCCTAAGGGCCTGTGGGGTAAAGCTAGCCTATGCAGGCGGGTCACGGACGCCCTGCACGCATACACCCTCCTCCTTTACCTTCCAGATCCCCTCTGACTAGCGTGGTCTCTCCCCCACGCTTCCCTTTCCTCCCGTAATTCTAGCCTTCCGATTGGCTCCTCAAGTCAGGTGACTGCCCAGGAGCTCATGGGAGTTGTAGTTCTTCAACGGAGCCTCTCTGCCTTGAGCTGCACAGACTCACAGCGATTGCATCAGCCTCTGCAACACTGTTGCAGACCTCCACATGACTCCTGAACAGAGTCAAAACACCAACTGAACACACTTATGAGGTTCCTACAACATCCCTACATTCTCCCCCTTGCAGAATCCAACATCCCTGCTTGGGTCAACTCACATAACTATACACAGAACGTTATATAATAAAAATGATACAATACACGTGATCTTACTCATTTCTTCTAGATCAGATTGCACATTTCAGTGAACATTGCAGCAACAGAATGCACTCGGCTGCGAGCCCACTGCTGAGCCTCATAATGGGGTGCCCCGAATCTATCATAAGCCATCCTCATTGGAGGTTGACCAGCTCTTTGGCTTCGGCGAAGTTGCTCTTCAGCTACCCCCTCGGGAGAGTAGTAAGCCTCGTATGGCATTTCCAATTCTGCCCTTGAGGGGCCTGATAGGTCTACAAAGTCTTTTTGGGGCACAAAGCACGGGCTCTGTGGGTCTAGTGGCTGGCTCACGGGAGTCAGCGTATCTGTCGTTGGACCAAGGGGCTCTTTACCCGTAGCTCCTTCGGGAGATGCCCCCGCGGCCGGAAGGCCCCTTTGAGAGGTTCCCTCCATAGGATTCTCAGAGGTGGCATTTATTACAGTCTCTAGGCCATCCTCTGTACTTTCAGTTTCTCCATCAATGGAAACTGGGTACCTCCAATTCGTTGTCCCCTACTTGAGGTATGGGGAGTAGGTGATTCCTATGCCACACCTTTACCCGGCCTTCGGAGTCCTTGATGCGGTATATCGGGAGGCCAGGCATCTGTGATTCTACCTCATGCACCCCATCTCTCCACCGATCAGCCAGTTTGTGCTTTTCGGGAATGCCAAAATTACGAAGGAGAACAGCATCCCCCGGGCGAATCTCCTTATGTCGCACCTTGTGGTCATAGCGCCTTTTGTTACCCGCATTTAATTGCGCCGCCGTCTTTTCAGCCAATTTATAGGCCTGCTGCAGGCTGTCCTGTAACCTCTGTACATAACGGAAATGCGTTCTGTTGGATACCCCATCGGTAGATATCCGCAGTCGCACATCCACAGGTAGTCGGGCTTCTCTCCCAAACATCAAGAAGTACGGAGTATACCCTGTAGACTCGTGTCGAGTACAGTTATAGGCATGCACCAACGTCTCCACATGCTTGCTCCACTCCGTCTTCTGAGAGCCTTTTAATGTCCCCAGCATGTCCAGCAGTGTTCGGTTGAACCGTTCGGGCATAGCATCCCCTTCTGGGTGGTACGGGGTAGTCCGTGACTTAGCTATGTTTAACAACTTCAGCAGTTCTCTAATGAGAGTACTCTCTAAATCCCTGCCTTGATCAGAGTGGAGTCGGTTCGGTAATCCATAATGAATGAAGTATTTCTCCCACAATACTCTAGCCACTGTCACCGCCCATTGATCTTTGGTGGGGAACGCTTGGGCGTACCTTGTATAGTGGTCTGTAATCACTAGTACGTTACCGATGCCCCGGGTGTCTGGCTCGATACACAAGAAATCTATGCACACCAAATCCATAGGACCAGAGCTTTTCAGATGGGCCATGGGGGCCTCCCGTGTGGGGAGTGTTTTCCTCTGTATACAGCGGGTACACTTTCGGCAATGCATTTCCACTGATTCTCTCATTTTTGGCCAATAGAACCGGTCCCGGAGTAACCCGAACGTCTTGTCAACGCCCAGATGGCCATGATCATCGTGAAGGGCCCGGAGGACCATATTTCTCAGACTTTCAGGCAAGAATAGTTGTCGCCGGTCGGGATGATTGTGGTATGGAATGACCCGGTACAATAGGCAATTGTCCAGTTCGAACTTCCCGAACTCATTCAACAATAGCTTCACCAGTTCTCTGGGGGCTTGCTTAAGAATAGAGGGGTTCTCTTGCTGCAGAGCTTGGCGAGCTAGTTCCACCACTGAATCTTAGCACTGGTGTTGCATCAATTCTTTCCAGGAAATGATTTTATCTTCGGTAATGTTCATTCCTTCCTGACCTCGGTAGGCCCGGGGAATGGCTCGGGATTGACACCCTAATGAATCAGCTACTCTTAGCTCTGAGAACGCCACCTGATCGTTGACCACTGCTGCTAGCGAACATAGAGCACGTATGCCAGGCCCCGGAATTTCCTCCCATACTTCCTCATCCATGGTGGGTTGAAGCCCCGGCCTCCGTGACAGAGCATCGGCCCCTATGTTAGTGGGCCCTTGTTTATACTTAAGGTTGAACCGATAGTTGGCCAGCGCCGCCAACCACCGGTGACCTGTCGCATCCAATTTGGCGGACGTGTTGATGTAAGTCATTGGGTTATTATCTGTCCTGACTTCAAACTGTACCCCATACAAGTAATCATGTAGCTTATCCACTACAGCCCATTTGAGGGCTTGAAACTCCAGCTTGTGGACAGGCTAGTTCTGTTCACTTGGAGTTAAGCTTCGACTCGCATATGCCACTGGGCGGAGCCCTGTGTCATGTTTCTGGTGCAACAGTGCTCCCAGGCCACTGAAGCTGGCATCCACGTGTAGAACGTATTCTCGGTCGGGGTCGGCATAGGCCAGCACTGGGGCCTGCGTTAGGCTGGCTTTCAATTTCAAGAATGCGTGCTCACAAGCAGAGGTCCATTTCTCTCCAAATGGCGTTTGTGCTGTGGTGGTTTTCCTGCCGGTGTCCTCAGGACAGATTTTTAAGAGATTATTCAGTTTAGCTTTGCTGGAGTAGCCCTCCACGAATCGCCGGTAGTAGCCGCAGAACCCCAGGAACGATCGAAGTTCTTGAACGTTTTTAGGCCGGGGCCAATTCACCACTGCCTCTATCTTCCCTGGGTCGGTGGATATCCCTTCAGCTGATACAATGTGACCCACGTATGTCACGGACGTGCGGCAGAATTTGCACTTATCCAGGGACAGTTTCAGCCCCTCCTTTTGAAGTCGATCCAACACCTTCATCAGCCGCTCCTCATGCTCCTCTAGCGTCTTCCAGAACACTATAATGTCATCCAGGTACACCAAGCATTCTTGCGGGTTCAGGTCCCCCAGGGTCTTTTCCATTAGCCTCTGAAAGGTGTCAGGAGCCCCGCCTATCCCTTGCAACATGCGGGTGAACTGGTAGAACCCTAGCGGGCAGATGAAGGCCGTTCTCTCCTGATCTTCCAGATCCATGGGTACTTGATAATACCCCGACCTCAAATCTAGTACACTGAACCATTTACTTCCCGTCAGGGCGTTCAAGAGGTCCTCGATGCGTGGGAGGGTATACTGATCAGGCACCGTACGGCTGTTCAAGGTCCTATAGTCCACGCAGAGGCGTATGGTCCCTCCCATTCTTTTTGTGAACCACTACGATGGGTGAGGCATAGGGAATGCGTGATCCTTGAACGATACCAGCTTCCTCCATTTCGGCTAGTAATCTCCTCACCTCTTCCACGTCTCGGGGTGCTATGCGACGAGAACGTTTCTGGAATGGGGCAGGGTCGCTCAGTCGAATGGTATGGCGGGCGCTGCGACTGCACCCTACATCCATATCACTTATGGAGAATACCCCCCGTCGTTCTTCCAGTTTGGTCTGCAGTCTTCCTTTACAGCCCTCCGTCAAGGGTGAATTTCCGAAGTCGAATGCCAACCTTGGGGTCACGGCATGGGCGGTGACCACCGGGCGCTCACCTACAGTATTCTCCACCGGGGTTACTGGATAGATTCGACCCAATGGTTGCCGGCGATCAATGCGCATGGTGTAGGGAGAAAGGTTCCGTACGTACACCTGGGTTAGAGCCGGAATTTTTCCCGACCACTTCTTTATCGAGGCCAATACTTCGTAGCCGAGTCGCTGGTCATCGCGGGTCGAGCTTTCCAGGGAGAACAGTTGATCCTCCGGACGTCTGGCCGGATAACGACAGGCGGCGATCATCATTCTTCCTTCCCCGGGCGGGATCTCGGTTAGCCCCCGCTCTTGACTATACAGCATCCCATGTTCCTCTTCGGCCGCAATCTTACCGCAAACCTCTCGCAACACCGGGCAAGCAGCTAGAGGCAGCAACGGTGATTCACCCGTTTCCTGTAGATACTTGCGGAGCACATCCTGTATGAGGTCTGTGTTGGTCCCCATGATTATCGGGGCGCTGGGATGATCCTGGGGTTCCGGACATACTAAGGCCTCCACCTCCATGGGGTAATGCTTGCCTGTGTTCAACTGGGGAATGTCCAGATGTACCTTCACCACTCCATCGATAGGGTAGTCTTCATGGCTCAACCCTCTCAACCGCATGGAGTCAGCAGATAGCAGCGGTAGCCGGTGCAAGTGTTGATCGTAGAAGGGTCGATACACGATAGTCACCTGGGACCCGGTATCCATCAGCACCGAGGCGTAGATGCCTTCAATCACCACCTTGACGATGGCCGCTGGCCCGATTCGACTACTTGTCGAGGACGGGGCCGCTGGTTCGCCGATCTGCGGAGTACACAGCATAGACTTGGCCGGTCGAGGCCCCGTTTTCCGTAGGGAGGGGCAGTGCGCTCGCATATGCCCCATTTTCCCACAAGCATAGCACTGGAGGTGACTGCGGTAGGGGTTGTCTCGGAAGGTCGGTGATGCTCGCTCCGGCGCGGAACGCTCCCTGGCGACTGCAGGCGCTTCAGGGTCCTCCTTTTCCGGGTTCGCCTCCCCGGGCGCCTCAGCCTTAGTGTCCGACCTTTTGGTGTCTTTAGCCGCAACCACCGTCTTCTTCCCTGGGGTCGATTCACGCCCCAGTAGCACAGTCTCATGTGCCTGGACCCGGTCCATCAGGGCATCGAACGCCAGTGCTTGCCCCGGCGTGAGACAGCCGCTGACGCGTACGGACACCGGGTGTAATGGAAGGAGTCCCCTCAGTAGCTGGGTGGTGCGTAGTCCGTCGGCGTCCACCTTCTGTACCACCCCCTTTCTCACTAGGGTCCACAGGTCCAGATGCAACCGTCGAAGGAAGTCAGATACCATCTCTCCTTCTTTCTGGGCCAGAGCATGGAACCGAGCCATCAGCGCAAACATATCCACAGGAACCCCATACACTTTGGTGAGGGAGTAGATGATGTCGGCCGCATCAGCATCCGGGTGGTCGTCCTGATAGCAGTGCACCATGTGGGATGCTGGGGGTCGCAGGCACTCAATTATGCGCTGTCTCCGGACGGCATCTGTACAGGACCATTCAGGCAGTACCTGTTCCGTATGATCCAGCCATTCTTCGAACCCGACTTCTCCCAGCAGAGTGGGTTTGTCACCAGAGAAGGCCTTCAGCTTTCGGTATTGGAGGGACTGTGTAGTGTGGTGAATGGCTTCTGCGAGGACAGGGATGGAGGTGTCTAGTCTCGACAGGCTGGCCCTGCTCAGTGCTGGCCTAACGGCCGAGGGGGTGAATGACATGCCTAGACCCATGGCAGCGGGCCATCAGGGGTCAAGCTGCTCTCAGGAGTACGGACAAGGGTGGCCGTTATAGCACTTAACGGACCAGGGTAGCCCCTCTGGGGTGTGGACGCAGCCAGTGGTTCGACGGAATCCACCTGTACTAACGGGCATCGGATGCCGGGGGCGTCGGGCAGAAGTAATACTGCAGGCAGCGCTTCGGGGCATATATCCCGGTCGGTGACAAATAGTATCTTACGCCAGCTATGTTCCCCATCATAGTAGTGATCTTGCACTCGGGCAGTGTCCAGGAGCGGGAGTTTCCTGATTTGGTCAGTCACCGTGCCCAGGGAGAGAGTAGCGGGCACGTGTCCCACAGCAAGGGCACGTGTCAGGGGGATTTCATGCCGCTGATCCCACTTGCGCACCTCGGACGGCGCGGGCACAAACATGACGGAACGGGCAAAAATTGGTCACAATGATAAAAAAATCTTGGGCACCCCAGGTTTGAGATCTCAGCAGCGCCTCCAAATGTAGCCCTTTTTCTGACACTCTAAAAGAGACTATGGGTAACTGCACACACCTGCGGCTCCAGGAGATCTGAGCCTCCTCTAGCTGGGAGCCTGGGGTAACACTTATTAGTGCAGCGCCTCCACTTACCCAGGATCCCCGTAATATGAGATTCCCCTGGGCAAGAAACATATGCACACACATATATGATGCAACCAACTTTACTATAACACACGATACCTTAGCACTCTATCATATTAACACACAGCATATAACCCAACACATAACCTATAACGTAATATAACCTTAACTCAGCTAAATGATAATGTTCTTATAACGTGAGTGGCTCGGCCACGCTCTTAATGAGTATTGTCCTGTACAGTAGTGGCTCAGCCACGCTCTTAATGAGTATGTCCTTGTCCCGTCACCGCATGCCCCACACACCGTGTCCTTGCACTAATAGAAAGGAGTGTTCCGTGTATTAGGCCTTTGGTCACTCACTAGTGTCCTCAAAGAGTTACGCCTAAGGCGGGATTAGCGCCTGTTGACCGGTGTTGGTGCATTTAACATAAATACCTTCCGGTCACGGCGGTGACCGGTAATACTTCGAAAAGGATCAGCCGAATCCTTGCTTGTCTTGGATGTCCACAGTGCAGCTGTCTGGTCCCAAACAGCTCACCAGCAAACCTGCTCCGCACGCTTGTCCCTAACTGTCTACACAGTAAGGTAATTGATCGCTGGCACTATGGGCGTCCCTGCAGCACAGTAGCCTACTGTGACTCAGGGGTTTCTCCTAAGGGCCTGCGGGGTAAAGCTAGCCTATGCAGGTGGGTCACGGACCCCCTGCACGCATACACCCTCCTCCTTTACCTTCCAGATCCCCTCTGACTAGCGTGGTCTCTCTCCCACGCTTCCCTTTCCTCCTCCCGTAATTCTAGCCTTCCGATTGGCTCCTCAAGTCAGGTGACTGCCCAGGAGCTCATGGGAGTTGTAGTTCCTCAACGGAGCCTCTCTGCCTTGAGCTGCACAGACTCACAGCTATTGCATCAGCCTCTGCAACACTGTTGCAGACCTCCACATGACTCTCCTGAACAGAGTCAAAACACCAACTGAACACACTTATAAGGTTCCTACCACATCCCTACATGTATATATAGCCACAATAAGTGTGCAATACTAATAGTAATCCAGCCAGCCAACGATAACTGAAAAAACATTCACATACTAATATAAATATAAAAACATGAATATATCCCACTGTTAATTTCCCTAAATGCTGCCTGATCTATAATACTATCCCCATATATAGTGTTCTACAACAGAATGTGCAAAAATATACATCAATGCCGCTTAAAGGGAAGACATTATTATTTTTTTTATAACCTGACATATTTCACTATTTTTTGTTCCTTTCTCGTTTCCATTTAAGCGCAATTGATCTCTATTTTTGGACATTAAACGCACAGGAATAGGGAAAATACAATCACTGTCTTTTTTTTAAATATCTATCCCCTAACAATGCGCACTATTGCCCTTCTCTCGACTCCCCCATATATGCCATTATTTCCCTTCCAATCCTCTCATCACCTCTTTCCCCCCTCTCCTCTATGTCCCATCACCCCCTTCTTCCCTTTTGCATGCTATTCCCTCCCACTCCCCCTCACCTCCCCCTCCTCCTCCTCCCCCTCTCCGGTCCCCTTAGTATCACTTTTACTCCTCCTCTCCATATCATCCCCTTTCTTTTTCCCCTCTGTCCCATTGCTCACCCCTCCTTCCTGACCCCTATTACCCTTCATTCTCGATAGGACTAACAATGAATTTATCAATGAGATATACTTCTTCGTGGGGCATATTAGGTTGTTTATGGATGGCATGTATAAATGTATCTATAGATGAGGTGTATGAAAGTGTTTGGGGTTTTCTGATGGGTTTGTATGGGCGTGTTCGTCTGTGATGGTCCCAAACAGACACAAAGACAAATATGGGGAGTAAAATGTTTTTTTACATAAACCCTCCACCATACAGTATACAGCGCATACAAATACCACTTGTGAGCACACTCATATGTCTGCAGCCCTGCTTTTTACCATGATCTCTTCACATACAGAGCTTCCTCTGCAGCCAGGGATTCTGGGTAATCACATGCAAACGATCATTCAGTGTGTCACTTTTAATAATAATACTTTTTGCTTCTTGTCCATTTTAACATGGATCCCTATAAGCTTATGCCTGTCGTATTACACAGCTTTTCAGCACAGCGTGGGTTAAAGAAGTGCAAAGATATCAAACCTACTCACAGACAGTTATGATGGTCTAAAGCAGGGGAGCGCAATCTTTTTTTTCCCTGTGCCCCCCTGCCGGCTGTCCCCCTCTCCCCACCCCCTTACCTTGGCTCCGGCGTTCTGAGTGTCATGACGTCACGTTGCCATGGTAACGTGACATCACATGACCCCGCGGCGTCTTTTGACGCTGTGTTGCCATGGAGATGCATCTCCAGAAGCCGTCTGAGCCAAGGTAAGTGCAGTTTAGTTTACAGAGGCCTTCACTGCTTCCCTGGCATTTAATTTAAGTGCCTTCGGGAAGCACGCGGGGCCTCTGTAAACCCCGCCCCCCCCGCAGACAATCTCGGGCGTGCCCCCCAGTTTGCGCACCCCTGGAAAGCTTTGGTAATAAATGGAAAGTTATTTATGTTCACTAGATGGCGCTCAATGACTGATATTACTCATATGGCCAATATGCATAATAATTCTACTGGGTTTAACCAGCGTTTCAAAATACAGACTTTGCCACATGCCTCAAAACGATTTCCTGTAGCAATGTATTTAATCTTAACAATTGACAAAATATTGAAAAAACATCAACCATAATCATATTTAAATATTGGATTAAAATGTTATAATTTTAATGTTTAATTTTTATTTGTGCTATTTCCCAGTACTACTGTTAAAAAAAAAAAAAAAAAGATAGATTATTATAATGATTAAACATTTGATACATGTGTGTGATCTGCTACATCCATGTCAGCAATTGGGACCACTTTTTAAAACTATTACCTTATTAAAATAGTGTAAAACTTTACTAGAGATGTCAATAGGTAAGCAGAATAACAATTATATAGCAATACCAATAATACCAATAATTACACTTCTGGTAAGAATATTAATATGATTAAATATATCAATGAGATATGAATTTTGTTATATCATACCCTTTGTAACCAGAATGGTTGCTAGGCTACAATACGTATGTACAATATTATGCATACATATATTATTTCTCAGTATATATCTTCTCGTCTCTGTGTACATTATTTATTTAGTTATAAAATATTTTACCAGGAAATAATACATTGAGAGTTACCTCTCGTATTCAAGTATGTCCTGGGCACAAAGTTATGATGACAAATACATGGTTGCAAATACATAGTTACATTACGTGAACAGGGTTATATATATATAATATATATATATATATATATATATATATATATATGTATGTATATATATATATATCATTTTAACTTCATAAATGTGGGTACATATATTGCGCTGGCGATAATTCTCTTGTTATTGATTCAAAACGTAGAGATTTTGAATAATTAAATACGTGTGTATTAATGTAATGTTTAACTGAAGTTGCTCAGGTAAATTGTAGCTACAGATGTTCAACATCCTGCATGTTATATTTAGTTTCAAGTGGATCGGTTTCACATTACTGGTATCTCCCTGTTGCTGCTGTTCCTCCTTTCATACCCTGTGACAGTGAACCTATCTGCATGACCTCTCTCTATAGCCCCCTGGGGAATGGCTCACCGTATCTCTATACTCCTCTCTCTATTTTGTAATGTGTCTCCTTGCCTTTTTACAATACAATCCCTTCTCTCCCCCTGCACCTCACCCCCACCCTCACACTGCTGATGGATGTATAGTCCTACATGCTCTATCTACAGTTTCTCACTATCCCTTTCATTCATTTATGGCCCTGTCTGTTTAATTACCATCCCCTCTGTCATTCCTACTACCCCATCTGCCTTAAACGGTTATCTTGGATTTTACATCTGTATTAAACTCATGGAATTTTTTGTAAATCACTATCGCTGACCATAGTCCATATAAAAAAGGAATTAGTCCATATAAAAAGGTATCACCTAATACTGAAGTACTCATCCAATCTGCACTGTCGCAACTGGACTAACACGGCTATTTCTGTTTAATTATACTGCTCTCTCCAAAGAAAACATTTTAGAAAGACAGAGTGCTCAATATCTGTAGTTCAAGGTTCTCCTGACCGTTAAAAATAATAGAAGAAAGTTTGTTTTATTTGTATATAGACCCCTGTGTATCTTTCCAGTAGAAGTGAAGCACCCCTACACAAATCTATTAGCCGTTCCTAATCTGATAAAACTTCAGAAATACATTTAACAGACAAAAATAGGCATACAACTGTGAGAATGTATGTGCATTTGTTGCTGGATGGTAAATCATTCTGACGCATTTACTCTTAAGAGACAGCTTTATACAGGCATACCCCGCATTAACGTACGCAATGGGACCGGAGCATGTATGTAAAGCGAAAATGTACTTAAAGTGAAGCACTACCTTTTCCCCACTTATCGATGCATGTGCTGTACTGCAATCATCATATATGTGCATAACTGATGGAAATAACACATTTGTAACAGGCTCTATAGTCTCCCCGCTTGTGCACAGCTTCGGTACAGGTATTGCTGTTCAGGACGTGATGACAGGCGCATGCGTGAACTGCCGTTTGCCTATTGGGCGATATGTACTTACCCGCGAGTGTACTTAAAGTGAGTGTCCTTAATGCAGGGTATGCCTGTATAGCCATCTACCAGCTAACCTATGCATGGCTTTGTTAGTATGATGCGATAATACACAATATTAGCAGAACAACATATTGTCTTTAATTCGTTATCTAACAAAATATCCTATTTTCGTTTTGTGTACCATCCTGTGTTCCATAAACAATTCCCTTGTTCTTAACTTTTCTACAAATCAGCAGATTTCACAATTTCCTTACAAAATGGATTCTGACAAATCTGACAAGTCAAATACAAAATGGATTCTGACAAATCTGACAAGTCAAAATGGATCCTAACAGACAAAATGGATTCTAAATCACTTGAATCCCATCTGTATCTTTATTGGTCTTGCAGAACTGCAGTGTACACTTGAAGAACAAACCTATGAGGTTTCAAAACCTCTGTACACTACAATTTCATCTATGAAGAACTGTATTGGTCCGATAAAAGGTATCACAACCTACAGTGGATCTGCTCATTATCTGCAAATGAGTAATGTTTCTTGAGTCTGCATTACCCCAAAGCAGGGTATTAAGTTTTAGGCTATTTAATTTCTATCTTGTCCAGCAGACTTATCTCAACGGTTTTCTATTTATTTTTGTTTATTGATTTATAAAATGTTTTACCAGGAAGTAATACATTGAGAGTTACCTCTTGTTTTCATGTATGTCCTGGGCATAGAGTTATGATGACAGATAAATGGTTACAAATACATGGGTACATTAGGTGAACAGGGTTATACGTTATATATAAAGACATTGCATGAATAAATAAAGTATGTTATAGGCGCATGTAACAGTTACAGCCCAGATTAAAATGTGAGATCGCTGAAATTTTTAAAGAACGTAGACTGGTATCGGTTTTGTGAGTCTCTGGTAGGTTGTTCCAGTTGTGGGGTGCACGGTTAGAGAAGGAGGAGCGGCCGGATACTTTGTTGAGCTTGTTTAAATACGGGGGTAGCTTGCCCCAGGGTCGCTTTATACATTAGGCCGGCTGGGCACAGTGCCTGGGGCCTACCAACCTTTTAGGGCCTACAATATTTCACTTAAAAAAATACCTAAACAAAAAAAACCCCACAAAATAAGAGAAAACATCAAATTTTAATTTAAAATGCCTTCGAAGTATCGATACCTTTAAATATCGAAACAAAAGTATCGATGCCAAATATCGCTAGTATCGAAAGAAACAAGCAAATTAGCATAAAAATGAGTAAAAATATCGGACACGCAGGCCTCTAGAAATAAAAGTGCCTAGGGCCTACGAAGGTCTTAAAACGGCCCTGGCTTGCCCAAGAAGTATTTGAAGGCAAGACAAGAGAGATTAACTTTGCGCCTAGTCTCCGGTGATGGCCAATCTAGTGCTTTGAACATTTCGCAGGGATGTGTGTTGTAGTTGCATTGCAGGACAAAGCGGCATATTGAATTGTAGCGGGTGTCTAGTTTGCTAAGGTGAGTTCGGGGTGCTTAACCTTTGCTACCAGTGGAATCTGCAACACATTGCTTTGCATGAGTATATATTACATAGTGACATAGGGGGTTATGCACAAAGTAGTGATAAGTATTTTTTAAGTGAGATAAATGCCTTTATTTCTCAATATTGCGTGCAGCGCGATTTACAAAGCAGTGATAACACTGCAGTATCGCGCTAAAAGGCTTTTCATCATCAAAACACAGTAATTGCTAAAAAAAAATTGCGCCGTAAATTGCACCAAAAAGCATTTATCTCACTTAAAAACACTTATCACTGCTTTGTGCATAACCCCCATAGTTATATAGTAGATGAGGTTGACAATTACAGTACATACAGTTGTGTGAAAAAGAAAGTACACCCTCTTTGAATTCTATGGTTTTACATATCAGGACATAATAACAATCATCTGTTCCTTAGCAGGTCTTAAAATGAAGTAAATACAACCTCAGATGAACAACAACACATGACATATTACACCGTGTCATGATTTATTTAACAAAAATAAAACCAAAAGGGAGAAGCCATGTGTGAAAAACTAAGTACACCTTATGATTCAATAGCTTGTAGAACCACCTTTAGCAGCAATAACTTGAAGTAATCGTTGTGGTGGAATTTTGGCCCACTCTTCTTTACAACGTTGCTTCAGTTCATTGAGGTTTGTGGGCATTTGTTTATGTACAGCTCTCTTAAGGTCCTGCCACAGCATTTCAATCGGGTTGAGGTCTGGACTTTGACTGGACCATTGCAACACCTTGATTCTTTTCTTTTTCAGCCATTCTGTTGTAGATTTGCTGGTGTGCTTGGGATCATTGTCCTGTTGCATGACCCAATTTCGGCCAAGCTTTAGCTGTCGGACAGATGGCCCCACATTTGACTCTAGAATACTTTAGTATACAGAGAAGTTCATAGTTGACTCAATGACTGCAAGGTTCCCAGGTCCTGTGGCTGCAAAAACAAGTCCAAATCATCACCCCTCCACCACCGTGCTTGACAGTTGGTATGAGGCGTTTGTGCTGATATGCTGTCTTTGGTTTTCGCCAAACGTGGCACTGTGCATTATGGCCAAACATCTCCACTTTGGTCTCGTCTGTCCAAAGGATATTGTTCCAGAAGTCTTGTGGTTTGTTTAGATGCAACTTTGCAAACCTAAGCCACGCTGCCATGTTCTTTTTAGAGAGAAGAGGCTTTCTCCTGGCAACCCTTCCAAACAAACCATACTTGTTCAGTCTTTTTCTAATTGTACTGTCATGAACTTTAACATTTAACATGCTAACTGAGGCCTGTAGAGTCTGAGATGTAACTCTTGGGTATTTTGCAATTTCTCTGAGCATTGCACGTTCTGACCTTGGGGTGAATTTGCTCGAATGTCCACTCCTGGGAAGATTGGCAATTGTCTTGAATGTTTTCCACTTTTGAATAATCTTTCTCACTGTAGAATGATGGACTTTAAATTGTTTGGAAATGGCCTTATAACCCTTCCCAGATTGATGGGCAGCAACAATTGCTTCTCTAAGATCATTGCTGATGTCTTTCCTCCTTGGCATTGTGTTAACACACACCTCAATGCTCCAGACCAGCAAACTGCTAAAACGTCGGCTTTTATAGAGGTGGTCACACTTGCTGATGTTCAATTAATTAAGGGCATTTGATTAGCAGCACCTGTCTGCGACTTAGCATCTTAATTCCTATGGAAGCAGTAAGGGTGTACTTAGTTTTTCACACATAGCTTCTCCATTTTGGCTTTATTTTTGTTATATAAATCATGACACGGTGTAATATGTCATGTGTTGTTGTTCATCTGAGATTGTATTTACCTCATTTTAAGATCTGCTAAGGAACAGATGATTGTTATTATGTCCTGATATGTAAAACCATAGAATTTAAAGAGGGTGTACTTTCTTTTTCACACAACTGTATGTCCATCAAGTTCAACCTATGCTAAATTTAGACGACAGATACTTATCCTATATTTGTATTTACACTATTTTGATCCAGAGGAAGGCAAACAAACCCCAGTGAAACATCAATCAATATGGAAATTCAATGGGAAAATTAAATTCCTCCCTGACTCCAAATAATGGCAGTGTAAAACAGGGGAAGGGGGAGAGAGAAGGGAAATAGCTCCCGCATCAGCCAGAAGTAAGGATATAGTGTAATCAAAGATCACGTCCGGTGCAAAAAGGGAAAAGGGGTCATAAACAAAAAACAAACAAAAGGTTCCCTCATGAATGCACTCAGATAGACCAAGTGAAATTGATGAAATATATTAAAATCAATTTAATGAATAATAAAAACATGTTTGTATAGAGGGGCGTGGTAAGAAGGTCCAAGACCACCCCCTAACGACATACCAGAAAAGGCTTCCACATCAAGTCAGTAGGGAAGAAGACCTAAGAATACACTATTCATGGCCAAGTGGTGTAATGGCTATAGTATGTAAGGGTTAATTCCAACAGAAAAAGTACCTGCATACAATAAGGCAGTACTATTATCTAAAAAAAACGGCAGTATAATAGAATAATATCTACCGGTACTGAATCTAGAGGAATATAATCCAGATAGCACAAAATAAATGCATCTGTGAGTACTACTACTTTCTAATTCTTACAATTGTCTGTTGTGAGTCCAGGGACCATCCCAATGAGGATTTGACTGTGGTTTCACCATCAACCTTACCCTTCAGGGATCATCGGCCCTTCTGGGGACTTTACTTCATTGCATATCTCACTAGCCCCTGTGTCCTATCCTGTATCTCTGGAAATTATATTTTATATGAATTGTAAGGATCCGGCGTTGGAGCGCATATATCACTAATCTGTGGGCCCCCTCTATTACACCACTGTGTCTCGTCCATTCACCTGAGTCACACAACACCGTACTGTAATAATGAGTTTTATTAAAGGACTCAGGCAAGGAGTTAAAAGATAGTGGAAACTGACAAGTACACTGTGTTCGTCAGACCTTGCAGAAAAATCATTACATTTTCATGAAAATGTGAGCAATTATAGGTCTGTTATAGTAGATCATTTCATTGAATAATTATTTGATAATCTAATAAATATTGACCTCATCCACTGCGTAGTTACAAAAAGGCGTTTAGTGAAGAAGATAAGCATATTATAAAGTGCTTGAGACAGAGCAAGAATTATAGTCCAAAACGCTTACACAAAATGTTTCCTGATAAAGGATGGTCGCTAGGAGGAGTGAAAAACTAATCTTTAAAACAATGTTTCCCTTTAGTATACATACTACATACACACAGTTGTTTGGTTCACCAAGATATCTCTCTAGTTCATTTAAATGTCATTGGAACGCTGGGGTCCACGACGAGTAGTCTAGGTGAGTATTTATTGTAATCCCAAAAGAATACTAACTCCCCTTGATTACATAGAAATCTTGATTTTTGTCTCTGCTCTCCGAATCTGCTCGAACAAACCGGGGTTCCGGTTATCATCGTTCACGCTCACTGCGGCTGTCTACAACTGTCAGTGGTGTGGCTGGCTCATTTCCACGTTTCTGTGCACTGAACCTTGCTACTTGACTCAATCCCAATGACTCAATCTCAATCCTATAGAGTCAGTCTCTGAATAAGGACTCTGAGTAGAACACCCAGAACACTCAGAGGATCTCTGTCTTAGTAACTGTATTTGGGGTAACACTCCATTTCTTACCAGGAATCAGCCTCTGAGTACTTTCCCTGTTCACGTCTAAGGTGGTCACTATTTACAGAAACCCTAAGAAAATCTGAAATGATCACAGCTGAAGAGGAAGTAACATTTCCTTATCAGGAAATAAAGTAAAGTCCTGGTCAGGTAAAAATCATAAACCTCAATGTATAGTGACTAGAAAATAAAATTCTATATACTCATATATATTCATATACTGTGGTGGGGTTGGACACTGTGGAAGAATGAGTCCATATACTGCCCTCTACTAGGTGCTGACAAAGAGGGAATATTGAAAAAAGTAATCCCCATGCTAATTATTCAATTGCTAAACAATTATTTGTGTTCATAATTAATTTGTTAAGTGGTGATTCCACTATAGTAACATTAAATTGTATTCAATAACAGAGTTCTTTCTTTGTCTCCTCATCCTCGGAAACAGATATCTGTTTGGCCTCTATCTGTGAGTGTTACTGGCAGGTGATAGTGTAGCTACCTGTTTCCAGCTCCTCTGGGTGGGGTAGTTGAGGGAACCACTTAGGGGTTTATTCCGACTCCACTTCTACCCCAGTGCATCCTGGGTTCAGTCCACCTCACTGGCATTTCCTTAATGGCATTTTAGGTTTAAATGGTTAAAACCATGTGTAACGGCTGGACCCCCCTTGTCTGACCCACCCAATCTCACATTGGCCCGTGTGGTCTAACCGGTCCCCATTACAAGGTCGTGTGTGGTGGTGCACCTGCAAGTAACAGGACTCCTGAGTCTCCCGCTTGGTGTTATAGAGGATGGCAGCAGGACAGGTATCTGAGGTAGTGGTTACGAGTCCAACTTACTTCATGTGCAGCGCCTCCACCTCATCAGGATCTATGCTTCCGCAGGGAGATGGTCCTGGTGAGGAACTCCTTCTCGGTGGTGACTGCCGCTGCAGATTAATCTCACACTCACACAGCGGGGGTATCTTTGAACATGGCATCTTTATTGTGGATTGGGATGTAGCAGACTGCCCCATGCAGCTGCCGGCTCTAGCCGCACATCTCTCCGTGCTGTCCCTTTGCCAGGTACGCCCCCCCGTATTGAAGTGGGATTCCCTTTCTCCTAGGGAGATCACCACTGCGCCAGGTCCCTGGACACAGTGTGGCTTAGACAGACTTGATTGGTCACTCTGCTACCACTAGTTACAGCACTAGGGTCACAAAAGTATTCCTCCAATCTCTTATGCAGGAGCATACATTTTACCAGCTGCTTCACACAACTGCTGGCTAACAACAACTAACTGACAGTGCTGTGCCCTTTATACCTCAGGGGGCAGGCGCATCTCTGATGTCACTATCCAGGGACTCAGAGCATACAGCCACTCCCTTCCTTACACAGGGCACCACACCAGGGTGTGAGGGAAAACCTCCCTAACTACTGTTGGCAGGCCTGTACTTACCAGGACGATGTACGCAGTCATTATTATGCATGGCTACACATGTATTTGTTATAGCTCTCTAAGTAGGCAGTTTCAATTCCTTAAGAGTCATTATAGGACTCTGTACACTGTCTCAACATGTAACAACAAGAAAGATCCGAGAGTGGGCTTTCCTGCCAACTCTGGGCCCCCTCAATGATAGAAATCCAGAACAGTCTTTCTTCAGAACTCTCTCTATGTAGAGAAGTAGCCATCAGCACATCTAATAGGGATACATAACTACTGTAGGACTGGGTAATTATCATACAGGTGACCTGGGTTTAGTTAGCAGGTACGTATTAAGAGGCTTCAGGCATTTACCCTGATGTAACCTCTCCTCTGGAGGTCAGTTTCCTTTCCCTGGAAGCATTCCTAAGTAGAGATGAGCAAATGTGTCAAAGTTTGGCCCACGGATATTTCTCCAGTGTTTTGTCAATCTTCGTTAACCTATAAATCTGCGTTGGTGCAGTTTTTGATTAAAAATCAGCTCAAATGTATGGAAATCCGCTATTTTTCTTCTGTTCGCTGAAAAAAAGATAGTTTAAAACTTTGTTGGAACGGATAAAAAAAAACTATTTGCTTATATTTCACGATTTTTAAAGCCAAAACATTTTTTTTTTTAGAAAAGAAAGAGATGGGTTTGTTCGAACTCAGATGTGTCTGCGAAGATTCACACTTGCAAATAACTTGCCCATCCCTACTCTTAAGGCACTGAAAAATGTATAGAGTTACTCATACATTTTGTTGTAATGGTATGTCTGAGATCACCACATTTTGAGAGACAGAGTGCACATATTCTCCTCCTAAGGCTTCGTTTATAGTAGGCGCAACGGTGCGTGCGATTTGGCGCGCTGCCAGGACAAAGTGCAGCAGCTGGTACGGGCCGGCCATAGTGCGCGCGTGCGCGATGCAGAGCGACCACGCGGCACATTTTTCAAAAGACAAATCTTTTTGTTTTTTTTCACGTTACGGCCGCATCACGTGAGCGGTTCAGCCAATGAGGGTGAACCAGCCTGGTGAAGCCTCCGCCATGCCTGCCCATCGCCTCCCCAATCCCTGGAAGCTCAGTTCAACCAACGCTCGGGCGACATGTGCGCGGCGCCATGCGCTTCGTCGCGAACGCCCCTACTATAATCGTGGCATAATGAGCTATGCTTAACCAACAGCAACATTAGGAGCGCAGAGCAGAAGAAGGTTATTTTTTTTTGTGATAATCAGAAAAAAAAGGTTTTAAAAAGACTAACACTTCCTTCATCAGCACCTCAAAAACCTTCAACAGAAATGAATGCAGAGTTCTGGTAGCTGTGGTGTATCTGAAGAGGAACACTGTACATTCATTCAGGTTGTGATACTGCATAACTACAATAAACCTTAGCATAGAATGTATGAAACAAGCTTTATTCTGTAGTTTGCGCTGTATGAATGCGAGTTCCATTTTTTTATCCATGTTAGGGTGGCCGAGAAAGCAGGTGTGGTAGAGTGGGGCCTGGTCCGAAGCCGGGCCCAACTTTATTTTTTGGTAGGCTGAGTGGGCCCTCCTCTGGCGCTGTGTAGGGCTGGGACAGGCCCTGCACCCCCACTCAGGGGGAGGTGGAGAGAGTGAGAGAGAAAGGGCGGGGGGGGAGAAGTGTGGGCGAAAGAGAAGAGCAGGAGAGAGAGAAAGGGGGAAGCTACAGAGGGGTTGAAGAAAAGGGAAAGAGAAGGGGAAGCGAGAGGCGTGAGAGAGAGGACTGAGAGAGAGAGGAGTGCGAGACAGGAGTGATAGGGGATGAAAAAGAGTGGGAGGAAGAGTGAAAGGGGGAAGAGTGAAGGAAGAAGTTAGGGGAAAGTGGGAGGTCGGGGAGAGTGAGAGAGGGGGGAAGAGTGAGCGAAGATTGAGGGAGGGAGGAGGAGGGGGGTGGGGGAGAGGAAGAGTAATAGAGAGGGGGGAGAGTGAGAGCGAGGCGATGTGAGAAAGAGGGGGGGGGGACTTGCAAGGTCGCCAACAGGGGGGAGTGAGTGGACACCTTCCTCCCACTCAACAACCCAGTGCTCTGGTGGAGACTAGTCCTCGGCCCCCAGCGACGCTGTCAGCGGCCCTGTCCTTCGTATCCTAGTTCTTCTATTTCTAGTAGTTCAAAGGGCGATTAAACGACTAAGACCCATATTTAGGCCTGGGACATAGTGAGTTTAAGCGTCGCTGAGGCGGGCTGAGCCGCGCTGAGCAGATGCAAAGCCCCTGCATCTGTCATCAGCGCGGCTATAGTTTCCCCCTCCGCATGCGCGCTGATGCGTGCGGAGCCTGAGAAACTTTGCCGAGACAGGCAGGTATGAAATTTGCTGCTCGGGGAAGTGGAGGAGCGGTCACGTGACCGCTCCCATCCAATGGGAGTGGGGGACTAGCCCCGCCCCCCGCCCCGCCTCTTGGCACGCCTCCGCCCCACCTCTGCTCCGCCTCCGCCCCACCTCTGCTCCGCCTCCGCCCGCCCCCTGAGCGCGCTCACTGCCTCGCCTGCAAGTACAGGAAAATGCACAATTTTCAGCAGGAGAGGCAGAGCAGGAGCGCGACTCAGCGAGCTTCAAGTCCACTATGTCCCAGGCCTTACACAGCAGTGCTACTCCATAAGGCTGCGTGGCGCCGCACTGCTATGTAAATATGACCATTTATATACGCCCCTTTCATATAAATGAGCTGTCTGGTGTCTCTCAGGCTGCAGAGTGCCTTATGGAGCAGTAAGTAAATATGATCATATAGTACCTGTTACATTTGTTAAGCTGAGTCTGTAATGCTAATGCAGGAACTGTTAGGATCTTCTTTTAGACATCCCCCTTAGGATTCCTATTTATTTATTTCTTAGCACTATATGAACCTCTTTCCTGAGGGGCCAGTGAAGCATTGCAAAGGGTAGCTACACCCTCTGGCATCAAATGGGTTAACTAGAGTGTGGCATGAAACATTTCTCTTGCCTTGTGCATTGTATTCTGTAGGCTGTGCACGCTTTTTTTAATTATTATTATATAGGGAATTAGGAGTGGGCAGTGGGGTCCTGCAGCCCGAACAGCTGGGAACAGCTGGTGCAGAGGAAGCCAGCTAACATCGTCCCTGGAAGAAATACAAGGTTACCCATCTCTGCCTTTCTCTGTGATACTTACAGTAAGTTCACACCTTCAATATAACAATGGGCAAAGTTGTACTTTTCTGGGAATTGCAAAGGGAATCACGTAATTAGAGATGTGGGAACGTGTCTCGTTTTGTCAGTTTGGTTTGCGTTAGAAATATTAAGGTTACAGGACCAATATCACCTGCACATTAATCCTATGAACGTGAAGTTTTTTTGAGAGGGGGAGGGGGGGGGCTCTCAAAAAAATGTTACACGTCTCTAAACATAATGGTGAAGTAAAGATCCTACACTTTACAAAATGCTTAAGCAATACTAGTACCACCCACCTTAACCAGCAGGGGTTAAGAAGCCATATAATGAAAAAATCATAGGCATACAATTTTAGCAGCATACAGGCATACACCGCTATACGGACCTTCCCTTTACGGTCTCTTGCGAGTGCGGACATATTTACAATAGCACCATTCCCCTGTGTCCGTACGCTCCCTTCGCAAGCACGGACCCACATTTCAGCCCTACAGACCACCATAGTTGTGTGATTCCCCTCGCCCAATTGGAAAACGGCAGCTCGCGCATGCGCCTGTCAGCACGTCCTGAACAGCAATACCTGTTCCCTAGCTCTACCGAAGTGTAAAAAGGCAGCGCTTCACTTTAAGTACATTTTCGCTTTACATACATGCTCTGGACCCATTGTGTACGTTAATGCGGGGTATGCCTGTATACCACTATATCTCATCGCACTTTTAAATAGCAGGTCGTGTTATGCACCTGTGAATGACCAGGCTATTAAGAAGTTTATCCCCCCATTAGAGAGGTGAAGGGAGCATTTGAAGATAATGTAGTGTTAGGACCTGTAGAAAGGGGACACCTTGGCATGGTTACCGGCTTAAAAATACTTTGGCCAAAGAATTTGACTAAATGACCCATACTTATGAGAAGAGACAGCTAAGTTATTTAACTATATCATTTGTCATATTGGATGTAGCATTGGGGCTTTTGCTCTTTTGCTGTACAAGCAAGAGGGGATTTTTGCATGTGTGAGTGTTCATGTGCAAATTTGCGTAGATCAGTGCTTTTGTGTGTATGTTGTGTGTGCAGGGCCGCCAACAGGGGGGGACAGCCGGGACAAGTGTCCCGGGCCCGAAGGCTGCAGGGGGGCCCGGCGGCCAGACAAAGCAGTTGCCGCCGGGCCCCAGCTTTTTCCCCTGCTGTGGGCCTCCCTCACTCTGTCGCAGGCCGAGCTGCTGAAGCTGGCGCGGGTCGGGCCACTCTGGCGTCGGCGCGCCAGAAGTAAGCTGGGCCTCAGCTTCCGGCATGAGAGGGAGGTCCAGCACGCGCTGAAGTTAGTAGCTCGGCGTGGGACAGAGTGAGGGGAGCCTGCAGCTGGGAGAGAGCCGGGGGCCCGGTGGCAACTGCTATGTCTGGCTGCCAGGACCTGGCCTGAGACCATCCCAAGGTCAGTCTGTATTTTTAATATGTATTTGGGGGGTGGGTGTATTTTTTATATGTATTAGGGCAAGGTGTATTTTTTTATATGTATTGGAGGGGTGTAATTTTTTTATATGTATTGGGGAGTGTGTATTATTTTATATGTATTGGGGGGGGTGGGTGTATTTTTTTATATGTATTGGGGGTTGGGTGTCTTTTTTTATATATATTGGGGGGGGTGAGTGTATTTTTTATATGTATTGGGGGGGTGGGTGTATTTTTTTATATGTATTGGGGGTTGGGTGTATTTTTTTATATGTATTGGGGGGGTGAGTGTATTTTTTATATGTATTGGGGGATGGAGGTTTTATTTTTATATGTATTGGGGGGTGGAGGTTTTTTTAATATGTATTTGGGGGTGGGAGTTTGGTATTATTTGGGGGGTGGAGGTATTTTTTTTGGTATGTATTTGGGGTGTGGGGTGTTGTATGTATTTGGGGGTAGGTTTTTTTGATATGTATTTTGGGTGGGGGGGTTTGTATGTATTTGGGGGGCGGGGAAGGTTTTTTTTATATTTGGGGGTGGTTTGGTATGTATTTTGGGGGGATTGTGTGAGGGGAGGGGGGATTGAGCGAGAGGGGGGTAATTGATGGAGGGTGGGGGCAATTCAGGAGAGAGGGGGGATGAGGGAGTGAGTGAGGAAAAGAGGAAGTAAGACTGAGACGCATGGGAGAGAAATACATGCGAGGCAGGGGGATTGAGTGAGAGTGGGGTAATTGGAGGGGGGAGAGTGAGGAAGAGAGGGAGTGAGACGGAGGGGAGAGAAATACATGGAAAGAGGAGGGGGGGAATAGAGGGGTCTTGTGAGGTGTGAAATGTGGGGGGAAGGGCACCACAAGACCGCCGACACGGCGGGTGGGGGAGGGAGGGCCCAGATATCACTGGGCCCCGGGAAATCTGTCTGCGGCCCTGCATGTGTGTATACCTAAGCCCTTACCCATAAACCCCCTAAGGCCACGCTTATAGTGCCGGCAACGCGACATCACCCGAAAACAAATACATTGCCGCCACCGCGTGCGCTTATAGTAAGCGCGACGGCAACAATGCGATGGAGTGACGTCCCCGTCGCGAAAACTGGTAGCAGGCAATATTTGATTTTTCCAGGGCTGTCGCCTCATGTGATAGCCCCTGAACCAATCAAATGCCAGGAAACCTGTGCCGCCGCCGCACAGCGAAATATAACTTTCGCCTGTGGCGACGGCGACGGGTGAAGTCACCCGTCGTGTCGCCGTCGCCATAGACGGCACTATAAGCGCGGCCTCACCCTAACCACTAAGACCCCTAAAACTAACTCCCTAGCTTAACCGCTGAAACTTACCTTCTCCTAGAATTGGCCGGCGGAGATTCCTGCGGCGAAACGGCTGCGGCGGAGCGTCCCTCTGCAGCTAAATGTCCCATTCCGTATGGCAGCAGGTACCATTAACCTCTTCAATGCCAGAAGTGTCAGCAACACATTTACTAGTCTCTCTGGCAGCAAAGCGGTTAAAAAGCGGGCTTGTAAAATATTAGCCGGGTCTGACTCCCCTACTTAGCATCTGTATATCTCCAATGAGAGGGACTATGAGCGCATATTATTTTCAGAAGTACATGACACACGTCCGGCTACAGAATCTATTCTAGTCACTCATGCAGACATTGATTCTTGTCATTTACACGTCCCGTTGGCATCATCTCCGGCACCAGTAGATTACTCAATTTATCAACAAAGTCTCCACAAAGCTTGTCAGTCATCGCAAAGGAAATCAATATCTTATCACAGGAGGACTTCATGTTGAACACACCCAGATGGCGTGTGTGTGACTCAGGGGGATTGTTACTGTGAAGGGAGAAAATCGGGAAGCATTACAGACATTTTCAATAAATCCGTTGTGTAGTATTAGATATTGATTATTGCGTTTTTTTTTAGTATCCCAACTCTTAATGCCACTTTTAATTAGTTTAGTGTACTATGTTACTCTCTTACACACGGTATACGCCAGGTACCTTCTCTCCCCACATTTATGACTAATCTTAAAACTCATAAAAAAACAAAAAAGGGGCGCAAGGGAGAAATAACAAAACTCAATTAGTATAACACAATATATTTTCTATGTCAATAATGGAACATATAACACTTTAAAAAAGGTGGCTCAAAATGATCCTATTATCCGCATGTCCACAGAGGGTCGGGCTCCGTTCTCCGGAAACCCCGCAATCTCAAAGTCCTCCGTTTTTAAAGAGAATAGTCCGGCTGTAGAGGTTGTATTCAGTTGCTTTATCCAGCTTTCAGTCGGCGTCCTCGTGTTGTGCTCGGGTAGCGGCTTCTGGGTGTCCGTCGTTCCCCATTGCGCCCCTTTTTTGCGTTTTTATGTGTCTGGATTTGCCCCGCTGATCACGGGAAATTGGGAGCAGCAAGGAGGATCACTCTAACTCAGAAGAGATAAAGGCAGGAAAAAGGGACAGCGCGCTCTGTATTTCTTAAATAATCTTAAAACTCACCTCTTAAATGAAGCATTTCAATAGCCTGGACTCATGGCTCCTATCCCACACCCACAGCCCCTCCTAGCAATGACTGCCATGTACTGCACTTATTCCCTCATCTGCTGTCTCTGTACATTTACAAAAACACCACTTCGATTTTAAGCTCTCTGGGCAGCGATTTCCTTTCCTATTGACTGATTTAATTTGTTGCATTTATTGTACTATAATTCCCTGGTCTGTAGTGCACCTTCTTAAGGGATTCTCTGTGTGGACGGTGTCTCTTGACACAATCCATCAACTTCACTATATAATTTCCTGTCCTGTATTGTCTCTCTTATAAAGCACCAAGTACAGCTGTGGGTGCTCTATAAATAATGACATACATACATACATACATACATACATACATACATACATACATACATACATACATACATACATACATACTGAGCATCCTGTAGTTGCTATAGCTGCTCTGGCACACCTCTTTTAGAGCCCTGCCCTCTCCCCAGCAGTGCACGAGTTTTGGCAACAAATGATCACAAACGATCTGTTGCAGTGTTCCCAGCGTCAGACAATCAATTGTTAACCTTTCACCTCAGACACCATTTGTTACCCTTAGTCAGATAAGGTTACATTGTAGTCGTTCTGCTCCACTGACTGTACAATTGGTTCAGCAGCAGCCATTACGTGAACACAGAAAGCAATATCTTTGCCATTCGATCACAGGAGAAGGGAGGGATCGGCAGCGTAGGTAATTACTTTTCCTTAAAGTTAATCAGATGCTGCATATATTAAAACAGATACTACACAGGATAGAAGCCGGGGGTCTCGGGAGCTGAACCCCATAAATATCAGTCTCGGGGGACGGCCAGCTTCCGGAGATACACACCGCTGTAGGGGGTGCTGGGAGCTGTTCCGGCTGGGTAGTAGGGTTCACATTATGTTCACTTTTCAAAGATCCCGCACCCTGCTGGCCAATAGGAAGCACCAGTTTCTGAGTAGAGACAATGACTAAATGTAACTTGTGAGGGATTTATTGACTTTTATTTATCTACTTCAGGAGCTAAATTGGGGCAATATTGGTGGCAAAATATAAGCAAGATTAATCAAAAGGAAAATAATCCACGGGGAGCAGTGTGAACACCATCTTTGCCTCAGTTCTGCAGTCAGAAGACTTCAATGGACAACAGCAAGGGGTGTTTATTGACCAAAGTCATCTAGATTCCTAACCGGAGCAACAAAAAAAAAGCACCTGAATTATCAAAGAAAATGAACCCCATTAAAAGCAATAAATTGTCTTTGAGGTCATCCATCTCAGAAGCAAAACCAAATGACTTTAATACACGAGAGTCCAAAGCGGAGGCCGGTGTGATGAAGTGCATTCATTCTATAGCAAACTTGGTACAATGTGTTAGTGGAGGCTCAGGCGTCTCGCTTGGCATATCCGCGCGGGTTCTAAAGAGCAGCATTACCTGGGTGGTGCACCTGTTACCAAACCAAGAGCAGGATCAACCTAAGTAGAATTCTTCCTCATTACACCAGCCTATGTTCTGATTTTTTAATGGATTATATGGTCGGTGACACATCCTTCTGAATCTCAGAATTAGACTCTTTGTGAAGTCTTACAAATAAATAAAAAAAATCCCATCTCTGTGTTATCATATTTTTGTTTGTGTTGGATGCCTTAATGAGAAAGTGAGAACACATTGAACCATGAATAGTGAGGATGTGCACACTTTTTAATCCATATATTTAACCCCATTTGTTTTACCATGATGTTCCCTGAAAGTCATGAACCCTAGCATGCCAAGGGCCCTTATGACATCCAGGGAACGACGTCCTATTTGTACTTGTTTTCTAGTTGGAGATCACATTAACGGCTACCTACATCTGAGCGGTGAACGCGATCGGAACAGAAGTGGACCCCCCATTTTTGAGTTACCTAATACCGTGAAAGCTTTGTTATCCGGCATGTGCCGGATGTGGGAGATGGCGGCTAAGCAAAAATTCCGGTTAACCAAGAGTTATACCATACTTGTAGCATACATTTACAAAGAAATACAATACATTATAACGTATAAAGTATAACAGCAACTGCGTTCGGAAATATTCGGAGTGATGTGGAGGTGCCGGATAGCTTCTCCATGGACTCCTGTTACCATATTGAAGATTTGTATCGGGATGTATCAGAAATTCCAGATACTAAAAATTGCTGGTTGGTAACAAGGTTGTTTGTTCTGGAATTTTGCAACAGAGCTTATTTAGAGGTATTGTTTATTTCCCTTCTAGAAATTACTTAATGAAACACTTAAAACCCTTTTGCTGAACGAGAAACATATATAAATCATTTTTGTAATATATTTTTATTAACCATGTACCCTACACCTTACAAAACAGACGATATTATCCAGGGAGATATAACACCATTAGTGCATCAAAACACAAAAGCACAAAACAGCTGTAGTTCAAGTGTGATGGTACAGGGGGGTATAGAACTTTTCAAAAAGGCTATCTCTCCTTCTGATTTTAAAGTTTAAACATTGTATAAAGTGACCCAAAGAACTTTGCTCCAATAATGAAGTGGTTTACAGTTTCCTTAGAACAGGCTGAGTACCAATTCCTATATTCTTTGACTTGTGCATGGTAGGAAAAGAAATTCCGGTACTGGAGAGCTTACAGTCTACGAAGTATGTGTGTTGGGAGACTGGCAGACACGTTAGGTGTAAGGGCCGAGGATCGCATTGCTTGGTCATGATGACGGGCATGTGTCGCTGTGGGCGTAGAGGGAGAAGTCGGCATGAGTCAGACTTTTTTTTTGGACATACAGTTCATGTTAAAAATAGTTACTCCCCCTCTATATCTATTAGGAAAAAATGTATCTGGATATCTCATCATAGGTGCACAAAACAGGCATTGAAATAAAAAAAATTACAGATACTGTATATTTTTCTTTCTCCGTTTTGAGGTATTACATTTTAATTATATTTTTAATGTCAGCTTTCCAGCTAGGCAGGCACATTACACAGCGCTGGTGGATGCATGAGGTAAGCCTTTCCTCTCCTGAATGTAAATCTTTGCGGCACAGCTAATCAAATACATGGAAGCTGAAATGGAAATAAACATAAGGAAACATTTGATCAAGTATAACATCTCTGAGTAGGCAAGCGATATCATTCTCTGTCCTTGATATGAACAGATTACTTACAGTAGTTGGGTAGCGGCAAGGGTCCACCACAAATAGAAAGTAGAGGTACTGTGTGTTTTTAGGACCTTCTAAATCTGTTAAACAATGGGGCAAGGGGCTGTGCACCGGACATATTAGCACGGTTTCAGCAGCAGGAAGGTGCGAACGGGTCGCATTAAAGGTTGCAAATCACTCCGCCAAACATTGTACAGCTGCAGCGGGCGTTATTCGAATAAATCACGAAATGGAATTTTAGGGTTTTCCCGAGATGTTCAGTTGCAGACTAATGGCCCGCCGGAGTAACACAGCAGTGGTCCTCGCTGTGTGAGTACTACCGTAGTCTGCCTCTCTGTCATAGACGCGCAGTAAGAGAGGCTGAATCAGTCACTCTAACTGCGCGCCTCTCACAGGCGATCACGGGGGTTTCATTAAAATTCTAACATTACAGAAATGTAGCAGGGGGGTCTCCGGAGTTGTACAAATTCGCCAAGAGAATCCTGATCATGGTTGATTGTTATCCCCTGTCTCTTTCACCTTTTAGCCCTTAAGCATTCCCTCCCCTTCCCATTCCTCTCTGGCCCCCTCTTTATCTATCCTTTTTCTTTATCTTTTCTATGTTAAAAAAATAAAAATAATTTGAAATTAAAAGAATCCAAAGAGATTTATATATAAAAATTAAATTGATATGCAACATACAGAAAATAGTAAAGAAAAATTGTTATGAAGATAATTGTTTTGTTACTAAGATAGATGTATAAATATTGTTCCTTTATCAAAACTGTACATGTAAGTAAGATGTTAATTTATTTAAGTAAAATAATAAAAAAACATCAAATTCGTCTATCTTTTGCCAGCTGGTTTTGATGGACAAATGGAAAGTCATTTTCTGGCCCCTTGTCAATCTCATGAGAATGGCAATAAATAAATAAGTAATGTAAACAACCTATGGGAGGGAATTGGCTTCCTTTAGAAATGTTTAATCACCATTAAAGTAACCATCGTATGTATTTGTGTGTCATGGGAAATATAAATGTGTCTTGCTGTTCCCTGTGTCTGCGGAATTCATGCTGATCCGTTATTATATAAAACCTTGCTGGGCAGAGCCAGGCTCCGTGCGATGCAGCGTGAGTTCGCTGCGCGTTGTGTTGGCGCCGGCTGTTTTTGGATGGTTCAGCATTCTGACAAAGTGTCTCTCTTTATTACTGAGACTCCTGGATTTTTGGCTGATAATGTATCATTTTTCTGCTGTCTTCCAAAAAAAAAAACAATCCCCTCACCCCAACAATCTGTATTATTCTGCATTTGTCCGAAACAAATCTCCCTGAAAGAAGCTTTCAAATGTTGGAAAGTATGATTGTTAGCGCTAATGACAAATTGTTTTCCAACACTCTGCTAGAAGAAGACTAGGTCAATTTACACCTGTGGTAAGGCGTGTTACCTTGCAGGGGACCAACATTAGGGTCATACATAATGGAAATGATAGTGTACAGAGCTTTAGGCCTCGGAAGCATGGCGTCACGCGCGCCTGTTGGCCGAGCAATCTGTGACATCACGAGGCTGGTTCGCCCTCATTGGCTGAACCGGCCATGTGACCCGGCCGTCTCACGACAAAAACAACACGGTTGCGCGCTCTATGGCCTGCCTCGTTGAGGTCTGGCATTTTGTTTGCGCCGTGCGCGGTCGCGTGCAGTGTGGGCGCGGCCTTAGAAACCTTATTAGGTATAGTACACATGAATGAAAAATAAGGCGGAGCCTAAGAGATTTCCCATCTGCTACGTGTGAGTACACCGGAGAGAAGCAGTGACGTCCTTGGGAAGCGTCCGAACGCCCGTGGCCACGAGCGGAGAAGGAGGACGCCAATCCAGCGCTGCTTCAGCCAGTCGGGTATATCTCATGTTGCGGACGGAAAATTAGTGTCATTTTTAAAGGCAGGATACATTGATTTCGGGACAGAGGACTGGAAATACATCACGAGGGGTCTGGAATAAGAAAGCCTTTGAAGCAAGCACAGATTCTATCCACCGAACGTTCAAGTCTGCTATCTTGAAAGTAGGCTTTTGTTCTGGGATAAGGGATTTAAAATATCTTTGTGGTACTGCGCAATGGCTGTGTGTTCTCTTCATCTTCTTTAGGAAAATCAAGGCACCACTGGTATTCGTTGTGGGACTGTGATCCATTGTGAGAGACTGATACACAAACCATTGGACTTTATTAATTGGTATTTTATTCCATTTCTTACTAGCGCCGGGAATTGCGTTTTATTTTTCATATCTGTTTAAACTTATGTACAAGAGAGCATTTGTGTGAGTTTCCCTAGGCTGCTGTCATATGAGATCTTTTCACTTAGGAATCACTTAAATTAATATCGAGTTTGGTATTATCTCAACCATTGAGCACATTTTGAATGAGTTTTTAGCGCTTAGTTTATGCACAATAGTTAGTTATTTTAGTCACATAGTACACGTGAAGAAGAAACCAATGAGAATTCAAAACACTTATTTTATCTATGAAGAAACCTAATGTTGATCCTCTAATAAGTTTCCAATCTACAACAAATCAACATTTCTCCAGCACTGAAAAGTCTACAAGAGCTTTGAGCTAAAAACACATTACACACTCAACCGCTGTGTATTTTCAGTGTATTTATACAGCAAATACAAATATCACATGTGAGCACATTCACATGTCTCAGACAGGTCTGCAACCCTGCTTCTCCCCATTATCTACACTACAGTATATGAGACTGTCAAACTAAAGCACAGATCCATAAAAAGGTGCTATGGTTTAGCACACCATACTCCTACTCATATCACAGGGAGTAAAAGCGTGCTAAAGTTTAGCACTCTTTTGTGGATCTCAGTATTTTGATACTAATGCCCAAGTTCCACTTGGACAGTCTAAAAAGATTGTTGTCGGGACAAATGCCCGTCACTTATCCTTTTGCATCCTGATCACAGACTTTTCGTGAAATCCTTCCGCCTTTCTCTCTATATAAATAATTTCCTGGAATTGTATCTTTTTGTAAAAGCCGCATTGCTATTCAGTCCTGATACCCAACGCATTAAAGGTCGCTGCATGCTTCCTGCAGGCGGTTCTGAGCTCCTAAGTAGAGATGGGAAAATTTGGGGTTCGGAGTTGGATCCGCAGTGAATCGGCCGGTTCCTGTGGTCCTCGGATTTCAGCGGATCAATCTCAAAAAGGGCGATTTTTAATTTTTTTTATTACCAATACACTCCGCGGATTGTGCGACCCCCGGACGGGATTGCGGGATTTGCGGATTGAATTTGGCAAATCTGTTGTATCCAATGGCAGTTTTTGATGAACCCGTGCGAAGTAAAAACGACCAAATCCGTCTGTGGATTTTACACCGCGAAATGGATTTTGAGGTGAAAAATGCGGAAAAAATCCAGGAAACGGATTTGGGCGGATTCGGATTCAGCCCTCGCCACTCTTAAGTTGTGTCATAGTTATGTGTTTTGGACTAAATTGGCAAACATTATTACTACCTCCTAAATGATGAACTGCCGGAAGGTGATCCACTTTACCGCTTACCTAAATATACATCAATAAATTGTATATTTTAAATATCAACCGGGGAACACTCAGCCCAGTGGTACACACGGCCCAGTGATACATACAGCCCAGTGATACACACAAGGCAGAGATACACACAAGGCAGAGATACACACAAGGCAGAGATACACACTGCCCAGAGATACACACTGCCCAGTGATACACACGGCCCAGTGATACATACAGCCCAGTGATACACACAAGGCAGAGATACACACAAGGCAGAGATACACACAAGGCAGAGATACACACGGCCCAGTGATACACACGGCCCAGTGATACCCTGCTGTCTATTTAGTTCAATTTTGTTAAAACATATCTCAAATTGTCTGTCCTGCAATCATCACACCCTGGTGTGTCTTAATTTAATTAATCTTTCACACCATTTGCTTTAACGTCCCTCACATGTGCTAATTAAGTTGGTTAGGTCAGCCAGGTGACTTTGTAAAAGTATATAAGTAAACTCACAACAGCCGTTGCTGCCTGCAGCCAATGCTCCAAAGCAGAAATGCTTTTAAGTAGAAATGTTTAAAGTAGTGAGGAAGTCTAAAAAGGAAGTTAAAAAAGAAGTGGAAAAGTGGACAACACCTTCTGCTTCGGATTCCTGCATTTGACCTACGCTGGAAAGGAGGATATCATCTATCCCAGACTGCACATCTCAGCACTTAACGATTGCTGTGATGCCACCTTTATTTTTTATATTTGCTGTGACCTCACTTCTTTTCAAATTATGCACTTCCTTCCACCAGCCTCATCATGTCTCTAACTCTATTCATATATCTTCATCTCTCCTTCCTTCACCACTTCTCAGTTCACATGAACTCCTATCTTACCTGCACCCTCTGACAAGCCACAGCTATACCCCCTTCACTAAAACACACCCCTACAAATCATCCTCACACATTCTCTTTCTATCCATGCTTCTCCTCCTCGCTTCTGGGGATATCTCTCCCAATCCTGCTCCCTGCCTTATTTCTACTTGCTCTCGTCCTCGCCTTCCATATGCAACTTCTACTCCTTCTGGTTTAAACCCCTCCAACCTCATACCCATCGCCTGCCACCCTCCCTCCTCTCTCCCATTCTCCTGTGCCCTTTGGAATGCTCGCTCCCTCTCTAACAAGTTCCTCTCTGTGCATGACTTCTTTCTCTCTCACTGTCTGCTCCTATTTGCTATAACTGAGACCTGGCTCACTCAGACTGACTCTGCTCTGGAAGCTGCCCTCTCCTACGGTGGCCTTTCCTTCTCCCACACTCCGCGCCCTGGTGGCAGGGGTGGCGGCGTGGGGCTCCTGCTCTCCTCTCTCTGCCGCTACCGAACCGTTCCTACTCTTCCCTCTCTTGCTTTTCCCTCCTTTGAGGTTCACACAGTCCAGATCTTCTCTCCTCTCCCTGTCCATGTGGCGGTCATCTATCGCCCACCTTCCTCTACTCATCCCCCTTCTGCCTTTCTCTCTCACTTTGAATCCTGGCTCTCTTTCTTTCTCTCCTCACACTCCCCTGTTCTTCTCCTTGGGGACTTCAATTGCCACATTGATGACCCCTCTCTCCCTTGGGCTTCCCGCTTTCTCTCTCTAACCTCTTTTTTTGGCCTTCAACAGTGGACTGAAGCCAGCACCCACAAGGATGGACACTACCTAGACCTGGTTTTCACTAAAAACTTCTCTCTCTCCGATTTCTCCATTTCCCCTTTTCCTCTCTCTGACCATCACCTCATCTCATTTTCTCTCTCTCGCTTCTCTCCATCTCCATCTCGCCCTTGTTTTTGCAGAAACCTGCGCTCTATTAACCTACCAGCTCTTGATTCCACTTTACGCTCCTCCCTCTCCTCTCTCAGTTCTGCTTCAGACCCTGACAACCTGGTCAGGAACTACAACTCTGCCTTATCTTCCTCTCTTGATCTTCATGCTCCGCTTTCTCTCTGCCATCCTCGCCCGTCTAACCCCAGACCCTGGCTAAACTCCCACACACGCATGCTGCGTTCCTCCACTCGTTCCTCTGAACGCCTCTGGAGGAAATCTCATACGCCCGCAGACTTCATTCACTACAAATTTATGCAGTCCTGTTTCAACTCTGCCCTCTCTCAGGCTAAACAAACCTACTTTTCATCACTAATCAACACACACAAGTGTAACTCACACCGACTCTTTTCTGTCTTTGACTCTCTACTCAGACCACCCTCGGCTGCCTCCTCTTCTTCCTCCATCTTACCTCAGGACTTTGCTGACTTTTTTAAGGAAAAGGTGGAATCCATACGTCAGAACATCCCATCTCTTGTCTCCTCCCATCCCACACTGCTTCCCAACTCTCCTCCTGCTTTTCTTGACTCTTTTTCCGCTATCTCAGAGGTGGATGTGTCATTTCTGATCTCCTCTTCTCCCTCTACCACTTGCCCTCTTGTTCCCATTCCCTCCCATCTCCTAAAACCTCTGGCTCCTTCTATAATCCCTATGCTCACACAGATTTTTAACTCTTCCCTCTACTCTGGTACCTTTCCATCCTCCTTCAAGCATGCAACCGTTATACCATTACTCAAAAACAGCAAGCTTGACCCTACCTGTCCTTCTAACTATCGACCTGTCTCCCTCCTGCATTTTGCCTCCAAACTCCTTGAACGTCTTGTATTCTCTCAATTGCTACACTTTCTCAACACCTATTCTCTTCTAGACCCTCTACAATCTGGCTTCCGCACTGCTCACTCTACTGAAACAGCCCTCACTAAAATAACTGACGACCTCCATGCTGCTAAAGACAGAGGTCATTACACTCATATTACTTGACCTCTCTGCAGCATTCGATACCGTGGACCACCCTCTTCTCCTTCACATTCTCCATACTCTTGGTATTCGGAATAAAGCTCTATCCTGGATCTCCTCTTACCTCTCCCATCGTACTTTTAGTGTCTCTTTTGCTAACACCTCCTCCTCTACTGATCTCTCTGTGGGGGTACCCTAGGGCTCTGTCCTGGGACCCCTTCTCTTTTCTCTTTACACACTCTCTCTAGGTGACCTAATCACATCTTTTGGGTTTAAATATCACCTCTATGCTAACGACACACAAATTTACCTTTCAACCCCGACCTTATACCTGCTATACAGACCAAAGTTTCTGAATGCCTGTCTGGAATATCATCCTGGATGGCCATCCGCCGACTGAAACTTAACATGGCAAAAACAGAGCTCCTTATACTTCCTCCCAAACCTGGCCCTACTACCTCCTTCCACATTACTATTGGAAATACGATCATTCACCCAGTAGCCCAAGCACGCTGCCTAGGGGTTACACTTGATTCCTCTCTCTCACACTCCTCTCATATTCAAAACGTTTCTAAAACTTGTCGCTTTTTCCTCCGCAATATCACAAAGATACGCCCTTTCCTCTGTTACTCGACTGCTAAAACTCTGACTCAGGCCCTCATTCTCTCATGTCTCGATTACTGCAACCTCCTGCTGTCCGGCCTTCCTGCCTTCCTGCCTCTCACCTGTCTCCCCTACAATCTATCCTAAACGCTGCTGCCAGAATCACTCTACTCTTTCCTAAATCTGTCTCCGCATCTCCCTTCCTGAAATCCCTCTCCTGGCTTCCGATCAAATCCCGTATCTCACACTCAATTCTCCTCCTCACTTTTAAAGCTTTACATTCTTCTGCCCCTCCTTACATCTCAGCCCTAATTTCTCGCTATGCACCATCCCGACTCTTGCGTTCTTCTCAAGGATGTCTTCTTTCTACCCCCTTTGTATCTAAAGCTCTCTCCCGCCTTAAACCTTTCTCACTTTCTGCCCCGCACCTCTGGAATGCCCTTCCACCCAATACCCAATTAGCACCCTCTCTATCCACCTTTAAGACCCACCTTAAGACACATCTGCTTAAAGAAGCATATGAATAGCACTGGATACTCCTGGACACATGATTCATAAAGCTTGGCCCCCTGCAGACGCACTTACTAGAATTACCTCCTACTGTCTCTGTACGTTTTCCCTACCTACCAATTAGATTGTAAGCTCCTCGGAGCAGGGACTCCTGTTCCTTAATGTTACTTTTATGTCTGAAGCACTTATTCCCATGACTTGTTATTTATATTATTTGTTATTTATATATGTATTACTACAGTGAAGCGCTATGTACATTTATGGCGCTATATAAATAAAGACATACAATACATACAGCCCAGTGATACACACAGCCCAGTGATACACACAAGGCAGAGAAACACACAGCCCAGTGAAACACACAGCCCAGTGATACACACAGCCCAGTGATACACATAGCCCAGGGATACACACAGGGCAGAGAACAGCATGTCGTTTATCAGTGGAAAATAAATCCTGTGACTTTCAGTGGGGTATTGTTTACATGGATAAAATGTTTTGTTGTTTAATTGATATATATATATTTAATATTTCCACAATGCAGCAGCATTCATATCTTTGATAAATGCCGGTGCTGATGTTTTTCTATGTTTAAAGTTACTAGACGTTGAAGTACTGAAGTAAATATGTTTGTCTCACTAAGGTGCTTAATCAATAGGTCAGGGGGACACAACTCCAGTCCACAAACACCCCGACAGGTCAGGTTTTCATGATATCCCAGCTTCAGCACAGGTGGCTCAAGCAGAGGCTCAGTCAGCTTGAGCCACCTGTGCTGAAACAGGGACTGATTGAGCCATCTGTGCTGACGCTGGGACTGATTGAGCCATCTGTGCTGAAGCAGGGACTGATTGAAACACCTGTGCGGAAGCAGGGATATCCTGAAAACATGACCAGTTGGGAGGGCTTGAAGACTGGAGTTGAGCACCTCTGCAATAAGTCCTGAAACTGGCAATGACCCAAATTAGCTGCTTTAGAGCTTATTGAATAAGGGCCTAAGACAGAAAACTAGATTTCTTACCTTCAGCAGGACTGGTTTTAATGCAATGTCTTTTCAATCACAATTTTTCATTGTTCACTTTAAGGCTTCTAAATTAATCATTTCCCGTTTGATTAATTACCTTAAACACTTTCAGCTGCATCTCTCTACTCCCAAAACCATATACTGTATATCCAATATCCCCCCAAAAGGAAAATAATAAACAATGAAACACTCAACGAAGGAATAATATTATTTTATCTGAACTCCCAATTTCTACTTCTTCTTTTTTTTTTTTTTTTTTTTTTTTAATTCTCACTTATTTATTTCCCCCGAAATATCCTGTTGAGTCACATGACTTGAAATATTACTCATTTGAATAGCGAGAGATATTTCAGCACTTGGGGTAAAAATGTAACACAGAGCCATGATTTATAGGTTATTATTTGTATTTTATGTACAAACGCAGAAGAAAAGAGTGTGTAGCAAGTTAGGGTAATAAGAATGAATCCAGTCTGTTCTCCATAAGGTCATTCTAGTTACACATACATGATGGGCCTGACTGGCTAATAGTAGGAATGTTTTTATTGCACCCGCATATTACTCATCGGGGTAAAGCCTGCCTATTAAATCATACATACATTAATTAAGCCAATAGTGCAGAATAGCTGGAAATATTTGCCTAGTTAAACCAAACATGTCCACATGCTTTAACAATCTCTAGTGAAAATGTTTGTCATTAGTTCTCTTAGGAAAACAGCCCATATGTCTTCATTTAAAAGGACTCTTTAGGATGGAGGAAACAGATGGTTTATTCGCTTAATAAAATACATTTCATTCTTGTCTCCGCTGTTTGTTTTCTGCACTTTAATTTTAACTTGTGTTTTTTTTTTAAATCCAGGCAAAGTATTCTGACGCGTTGTGAATGGCTACATGGTTTAGTGGAAATGAGTACGAAATAATAACATGGTGCTAAATCTACTAACTGCTTCAGTGCCGGATGAAGTCATCAATAATAAATGTGGCATTCATTACCCATGGAGATTGTGATGGCAGATACAATAGATATGTTCAACAACAACAAAAAAGGTTGGATATGTTTTTAGAAAGGAAAGGTATACAGGAATATACCAAATAAGTATACATGGGAAGGATGTTGATCCAGGGAGAAATCTGATTTGCCAATATTTGGAGTCAGGAAGGAATTTATTTTTCCCCTTATGAGATATCATTGGATGATATGTCACTGGTTTTTTTTTGTTTTCCTCCCTTTGGATCAACACGTTAGTATAGATATAAATGTATCTGTTGTCTAAGTTTAGCGTAGGTTGAACTCGATGTACATATGTCTTCTTTCAACCTCATCTGTGTAACTATGTATTATGTAACTATACTGTATGTAATACAAATGCTGCAATACCCCTTTCTAAATGGAAAGGATAGAAAAAGAAATTGGCAGAAAACCATTCTAATGTCCGGGCCTAAGTGAGAGAATGCTCGGAAACGTAACCCCTTGAGTGCCCTGTGATGTAGCTATAATGTCATAAGGTCTGCACTCATAGGGCTCTGTGAAGTCGTAGCTACGTCATGGGCTTGTTGATAATTTTCTAGGCGAGATCGTGTTCTGTGCTCCTCTCGAGTGCTCGACGCAATATGACCACAAGAGGCATAGAATAGGAGAGTCTTCCATTGGCGTCACTAGCGTTTGTGTGGTCCTCGGGAACGATCCCATGATAACAACGTGCCAGGGGGACTGTGACGCTCTGGTGCGGTGGACCCTCCGGCATTCACAGGGCTAATTGGGGGGTTTGGGCTGCTACATACACTGGCGACACACTTTATCGCAGTGCGGCCAGATCCGCAAGCCGGGAGTGCCGCGCGTCATAGACGCGCGGTCACGCGTCTTCGGGAGCCTGCGCCCCCTGCACGCGCGTCCAGGGCTCCCTGAGGGAGCCCTGGTGTCCCGCGATCTGCGGGACGGCGGCAGGGGGTTCCGGGGGACCCGGCGGACCCGGCAGCGGGAGGGAGAGCGCCCCGATCGGAGGGCGCTCTTCCGCTGCTTCGGCGCGCGCCCGTCACACTCGGGCGCGCGCCAGGCTACTGCTGCGGCACAGAACGGGCAAATGCTCGAATAAACTGTGCCGCAGCAGTATGGCATAGTTACAGTTACATAGTAGATGAGGTTGAAAAAAGACACATCCATCGAGTTCAACCTACGCCAAATTTAGTATCCATGACGGACAGAGGGACAAACGACAAATTTAAGGGGCCAATTCCGCTTAACAAGGGGTTTAAGTAAACAACATTGGTGTTCTGTGCTGAATTTCCGAAACAATTCTAAAAGTTATGAAAGACGAAGCCCAGTGGTCCGTTTCCACAAAGAATTTGTACAGTAGGTATATACAAAAATAGGGAGGCGGAGAGAGATTTGTAGAATTAATCTTATTTAAAAAAAGAAAAGAAAGGGGAACTATGGGGGTGTAAGATAAAAGGATAGAGGTCTGTAAATTAAAAAAGTATTAGATACTCTCTAATTACTGCACTTAGCTCCTTAAAACATTTTAGAAACAAGAACGATAATGTTGAAAGCTAATATCTGGCTATTTTGTAGGAACGGACGACAGTTTTTGTCTTATTCTATGGGAATGCGAGTACCACATAAGGCCCAGATTCACTACGCTCCGTTAGCTTATTTCACGTAACGTTAACCTAAGTTAATCATAACGCCGTATTCACTAGCAGGACGTGAACCGGATTTGACTCCTGTAAAATGCATGCCGCTATTCTAAATAATAGGCACATTAGCTCGTTACAGCCTGAATTATATTCATCAGAGATTCGCTAATCTTCACTAAAATCTTTACAACAACGTCAGAGTGTTAGGAGAACGCTTTGCGTAGGGGCAAAGCAGCAACAATAAGACGTGTGGGTGTGGAGATCTAGCCACACATGCACGTGGTAGCACTACTGTACAGTCGTATGTGTTCTCGCTCCCTCTGCTAAGGACTTTGATGATGGAAGAGAGAAAAGCGTTCAGTTTTGTTCTCCCTGGAGGGTTGTTGCTACTACCCAACAATTGGGAGAACTCGCTCCACCTGGTCTGCCCATAGTGTGCACTGGTGGGGCCTGCACTGGGATCCGCTTCCTGGAAGTCAGAATGTACCACACCATGCCTCTGTTTCCAGGGCCGTGGAGTGGAGACGCCTACCACCCTACAGAATACCAGGGCATTTCCAGATATCTCCGGGTTCCTCCAAAGATTGGTAAAGATGGCTGGACAGTCCTCCGAAGTATCTTGGCCTGACTACTGGATCATGCTCCAGCATCTGGTGGGTCCCGACTTCCAAAGTGGAATCTCGATCTCTAAGCATGGACTCTGGGGCGGGGTTGCTGGGAGCACTGGGGACCACAGTCAGGGGTTTCTCCAGCCCTGTGGGAGAAGTCTTTCCCCCGGACTTACCCTAGCCCACACCGGTGTGCGGTCACGTGAATCCCCAGCTACTGTCTCACCCACTCCAGATCCAATCCGCACCTTAGAAGAGGTGAGCCGGTGCCTGGAAAGGCCCGCCTGCCACGCCCTTGCTGCTCTGGTCACCTTCGGAGGAACCATCCACCGCTGGAATTGCGCGTTTCCGGTCATACATCGAGGGTGTGTCCGTGGGACATCCACTGATCCCGAAGCTGTGACTCCCGCGTCTCTCTCCAGTTCTGTCTCCTTCACAGGTGTGCCTATACAGGATGCCGATCATCGCTGGACCAATGTGCCTGGAGGGATGTCCCAGCTCCGCATACATTGCCATGCCATTTGCGAGGCCCGGGATTGAGCCATGGCCTACGTGGCCACTACTTACGGGGAGCGCCCGGATGGGGCTATCAACACCGAGGAGTCTCCAATGGCGGTACCAGCTGTTACTGCTGTTCTACTGGCTTCTACATCCGAACCTGCTTCGGTGGTGAGTACCCCTCTGGGGGAACAATTCTTGCAGCACTGCCGAGTCCGGAAGCAGGGGGTTGATCAGAGACGCTGCTCTTTGAAAACCCAGGCCCGGGAAGACATTGCTCAATCCTCGGGAGCGGTTGCTCATGCTCTCGGGCGTGGGTAGCAACTGGCCTTGTTACGGACAGCTTACACGGCTGCCACTCCGGCTGGGGTACAAGACCCTGACTCCCAGGAGAACTTAGACTTTGGAGCACAGGACTTATTTCATTCTGCCCCTCGGTCCCATTCAGTACCGTTGCCACACACTGACCGTTCCCCCAGGCCAGAGCTCAGTCCCCAAGGAGCTGACGGTGACCAATGTGACAAGCCCCGGTCATCTAGATCTGTTACTACTGTAATGACGTAGCCATTCCTTCTGCGACAACTACCTCATGTGTGACTGATAATGTGCCCAACGAGACGGAGCCCTTGCCGTGGTGGGATCCGCAATTTAGGGGATAAGTGCCCCACTTAAAACGAACAAGGTTCCCAGATTAACCATTGATGGGAGGATGGTCATTTCTCTGCGGAACAACAGGCAGAGATAATGCGCGAGCGCTGTGCCAAGATGGCGGAGGGACTCTTCTCCAGACCAGAGGGAGAGGACTCAGCTAGTGAGCCTCTGTGGGAAGGACCCATATACTGGGTATTACCAGGTCAAGCCTACAGTACAATCTGACCAAAAGTAGTCGCGCCTACAGGGTGCTGGGTGCTGGTCCAATGATTTAGATTGGAAGGATATGATTACCCCAACCTTACAGAGGATTTAATGCGCACGGCCGAAATGCATAGAGATGAGTGGGTGCGCATAGCTATCATGGATCATTTAATGCAACGTATTGGTAATAATACAAACAAAGGGGAGGAACGATTTGCTTTCTTAAGTAAAACATGGCACATAGGCCGCAATGTACACCTAGATAGGGTAGAGTATGTAGCTAAAAATGGCCTCAAGCATTGCTACTCTGTGACGGTGACTGATGGTGAAGGGAAATGGGTGCGTAAACCTGACCCCGCTCACTATTATTGACGGTCTGAATGTACTGTATTTCATGTTGAAAAGTTTATTACATTTTATGTAAAATGTGTAACTACATGGTGGATGTTACGCCCACATGCGGGGTCGGGAAGGCTCTTCAAAACCTGAGCGAGAGTGTAGCCAAGTCCCCTTGGACGACTGATTCTCTGGCTCCTCTAACACTGTAAGTCCCAGTAAGAAGTGGTCATTGTTAAGAGTAATCCCTGCAGGGCCAGTTACATTGTTCACTGTGTGTATGTTCAATAAAGTACAGGATTAGCCTGTTATTGTAATGGGGGTCTATGACAGATGTAGACCGCTTCACTAGCCACTCCCCCAGGGAAGGAGTGGGGGTTTCTCTATAGAATAGAGTATGGGTTAGTGGGTGTAGTTGTTCTGGGCAGTACTTCAGAGTAGGAGGACACAGCAGGAAGCCTCTCCCCAGAGGGAGTAGGCTGAGGCCTTGCCCCAGCAGGGGGTAACGTATCTATGAAGAGAGATAGTCAAGGCCTAAAGTCTGGGTACTGCATTCATGGACTGTGACCTGTGTATACCATCATGCATGTACCAATAAACCCAGTTATACCGAATCTGGTGTTATGATTGAAATGTCCACTAGGAAGAAGTGTCCCTGAGATTCATCCTGGAAGCCTCAGGATCCTCTTGGACTGGAGGCGCTGGCAAAATAAGACAATGTGTAAGTGCACAATAATACCAGTAGAGATAAGGATCGGACGTCCCAGCATCTGTCAAGAATGACAACCAATCCGCATAGAGATGGAAAGAGAGAGGGAAAAAGTGTACACTCTAGGGCAGTGGTTTCCAACATTTTTTTGGCTAAGGAACCCCAAGTGAAATTCTGAGGAACCCCCAACCCTCTCTAATAGCAACTCAGAGATCAGATGCATTGTCAATTCTTTGGTATTTGATACCATTTTCAAATGGCCAGAAAATTGCAGGGAACCCTTTAGGTATGCCTGGGGAACCCAAGGTTTCTTAGGAACTCTGGCTGAAAAACACTGCTCCAGGGCATAGAATACATGACAATTTAATGACACAATTATACCATAGAATAAATTGCTAGCACTGACACTCAAATGTAAAAGTCCATAAAGATAATAAAGGCCCCAAAAATGGATAATCTAGTCACCATGCAATGTGTAGAGAGGTCTCTAATCCAGATGGACTTCACAAATGAAAATATACATATATCCTATCAGCAGTTTTCCGCTTGCAGAAATTGGAAGAGATGCAGAGTTACGCCGTCTGATAGATGAAACTCCCAGCTGAAGCGTGTACAAGCAGCTCTAACAAAGCTCCGACTGTGCTGAGGGTGAGGCGTACCTTCATCTCTCTCAATCAGAACACAAACATTTCTCCAGCAGATGATAGGATGATAGAAGACTTTAGGGCTCATAGATTCCAACAGACCGCGATAATAGGTGGCAGATAAATAGTAAGCCTCGCGTCAATGTGGTCTATTACTTACCCATTATGTGCGTCCTTCAGATTCCGCTGGTGAGATGCAGTTAATGAATGTAACAAACCGTTCCAAGTGTTCCAAGCTGCTACACACTTGCCACAGAAGAACTCCAGTCTGCATAAGACTGAAAGTGAGGCAAGTCCCAGTCTATACACTTAGTATTGCGACTTCTGTGACGTTAATCCAACACGTTTCGTCACACTGTCAGGTGACTTCATCAGGGTAATGATGGTTGTTGAGATTAGCCTATTTAAATATAGTCCGCAAGTGTCTACACCTGTATAATGTAGGTGGAGTAGACTAATTGATAAAAACATTTAACCACTTCCTACATATAGGAAAATATAGTCGGTCATCAAGATATACATAACATATGTTTATAAGGGCATTATATTAAATAAATAAACATAATTGGCTTAATCCTAAAGGTACAAACAGATACACTTACTAATATAAAATGTGCACCATATAGTTCAAATAGTACAGATGTAATACACCAATAATGAAAGGAAAATGAACTCCTCTTAAACCTGTAACCACGTTTACTGGATCAAAAAGAAAAATCTGAACATATAATGGCTCGTTTCAATGTAACATGCTAATACTATGTATGCCCTTATCATTATCTTAACAGTATGAGTGTTAGTTCATATATGGTACTTTATTTGACAGAGTATTGTTTGTATCTGTTCTGTGAAAATAGAGATCACCGTATCAGGCTGTTTAGCTGGAAGCACCTGGGGATTCGTTTATTCACATTAGTTTTGAAAAATGACAGATATAGCTCAGTGGTTCCCAGCCTTGTTAACATTGTGCACCCCCTGCTAGAAAAATTTGTTCTGCGAACCCCAAATGAATAAATCTTATTGCCGACTCATTAGACTATTACTAATAAAACTGTCCGACCGATCCCAGGCAGTATAGTATCCTGAGCTCGTGGGGAGAACGCATGCTTGATAGGGCCCCAAATTGCACCTCAGTGTGTGCGTCCGCATGGGTGGAACAGCTGTCAATAACTGTGGGAACAATCAAAATACGGAAAAGAATCCCAAAAGATGCACTCACTAGGGATAGAGCTCAAAATAAATACATTTTATTAATGATATCAAGAGAAACATTCTAATTAAAACCTGAAATATGAGCGCATGTTTGTCACAGCGGAGTGTAGAATGCTTGCTGTGAGTCTGTGCCTGGGTATAAACACTGTATGAGTGATCCATGATGAGGACCCGTGTGACGTCATCAGCGCGACCAACTAGGTAGTAGTTTGGTCAGTTCGGATCACAGCGTGGAGTGCATACCTTAGCGATTAGCTAATATAGATGTGGGCCAATTGTGGATCCAACTAGCTAGGACTGTTCTCATTCCTACCTGATGAGAGATCCCTGCACTCGGCGATTCAGGTACTCCTTCCGATATGTACTCCGTGATATGGGGGGTTAATGACTCACTGCCTCTGACTCTAGAAGGCTGCTAAACGATCACTACTGTTTGTTTAAAAACTCATGGTTAAGTGGGACAAAGTTTAACCCCTACATACCCACATGCAGCAGAGCAGAACGCCCATTCACGAGCAGACAATAGGCACTACCTGAACAGCAACACTATGGCTGCAGTGTGATTCTCTCCACTCTGTACATTTTCCCCCACGTATAAGGAGTCTTCTTGAGCAAATAACCCTGAACCTCTTCTCCCTCAGGGGATAACAGTACATGAGTATTATATTTGGTGCATTTACCCTCTATATGACCTATATGTGATTGCGATTACTTTTGGAGCTATGTACAATAGACTACCAAGTAGGCACCATCTATACTATTATTATCACCACCAGGTTACAAACTAGCTATCAGTCCTCATCCTGGATCACTCATACAGTGTTTATACCCAGGCACAGACTTACAGCAAGCATTCCACACTCCGCTGTGACAAACATGCGCTCATATTTCAGGTTTTAATTAGACTGTTTCTCTTGATATCATTAATAAAATGTATTTATTTTGAGCTCTATCCCTAGTGAGTGCATCTTTTGGGATTCTTTTCCTTGTTTCTCAGTGTATATCTTTATCCCTGATAGCACCACTTCCAGTCTCCACCCTCATACTTTAGTGGCTGAGCGGGGTTACCCCACCTTTTTCCCCCCTCCCTTATAACTATCAAAATCCCCCATACTGCCTTGCCACTGTGGATGCAAAGCATTATGGGGAGCAACTTTGGAAGCTTCTGCTGTAATTGACACTAAGGTGCAGTTTGGAGCCTTACTTAGCACACAGTATCTCACAGGTTCGGGAACCCAGTATACTGCCTGGGATCCGCCATTGGATATTTCTCCCTTGGAGACACCTCACGAACCCCAGAATTTTCCAAACCTCCTGTTGGCAATCACTGATATAGCTAGACTAATGATCCCTATGACCAGGATTGCAGGGCTTAGACAGACTGGTCCAATCCCCAGTCGGATGCCTTCAATTCCTGATGCTCTGCGGAAGGTAAATTTAGTTAAATCTGTAAATCACTTTTTAAAAAAATTTGTTAACTTTATGGTGTATTCTCAAGTCTTTTCTATAATGAAATGATAAGACTGTTTGTCGGGGGTAACTGTTTACTTAGCTCTAAGTGACATTTTGCACTTAAGGAAAGACCCAGTAAAGGACTTTGGGGGGTATGCACTCAGCTCAATGGCTTTGCGTTCTGATTTGGCCAAAAAGCAGGTTCGTTAAAAAGTGAAGCCGGGGACGCGATGCACTAAGGCCTTGAGGCCATTTTTAACGTACATGCTCAAAATAGCTCAAAACAGCCACAGCGTATGTGATGCTTTTTTCCCCTCTGCTAGCGTTCTTAACCTTTACGTACGCTAGCTCAGGGGAGCGCAAACTTTTTTCCTTGCACCCCCCTGCCGGAGGTTCCCTCACTCCCGCCCCCCCCCACTTACCCGCGCTCTGGCTTCATGACGTCACGTTGCCATAGCAACGTGACGTCACATGACCTCGCTGCGTCATTTTGACGCCGCGTTGCCATGGCGACGCAGGAAGGAAGCCGCCGGAGCCAAGGTAAGTAAAGGTTTACAGAGGCCCTGCAGCTCCCCCGGCACTTAATTTAAGTGCCTTCGGGAAGCGCGCGGGGCCTCTGTAAACCCCGTGCACCCCCGTTGGCAGTCTCGCGCCCCCCCTGGGGGTTGCGCCCCCCAGTTTACGCACCGCTGCGCTAGCTGATAGAAAAAAAAGCCGCTTGTAACATTTGCATAGAGATTCTGTATCTCCATGCAAGGCTGTTACAGACGATCGTACACTAAATAAAAACATTTTAATAATAGTGTACATGAGCAGGGGGTGTCCGGAGCTGAACCGCATTGGTTTCAGGTCTGAGGACCCCCTACTTCAGGAGATATAGGCCCCTTTATTGGGTGCCGGTATCCCCTGCAGTTTAAAGCTCCCGCGTCACGTGACCGGGTTATTTACATTCTGCAGGGGATACCGGCACCCCATAAAGGGGCCTGTATCTCCTGAAGTAGGGGGTCCTCGGATCTGAAACCAATGCGGTTCAGCTCAGGAGACCCCCTGCACATCTACACTAGTATTAAAACATACATAACAATAAACAATAATTCATTACCGTAGCGGTTATCCGCTATGCTAATGAAGTTGCTTTAATGTATTTTTAATAATAGTGTGCAGGAGCAGGTGTCCCCTGAGCTGAACCGCATTGATTTCTGCCTCAGACACCCCCTGCTTCCCGAGTTACAGGCCCCGGTATGGGGCATCGGGTGCCAGTGTCGCCGCCATCTTTATAGCGTCCAAGACGCGACATGGGCTCTATAAGGATGGCGTCCGAACTGGCACCGATGCCCCAAACCGGGGCCTGCAACTCGGGAAGCAGGGGGTCTCTAAGGCAGAAATCAATGTGGTTCAGCACAGGGGACCCCCTGCTCTCGCACACTATTAATAAAAATACATTAATGCAGCTTCATTACCTTAGCGGATAGCCGCTAAGGCAATGAAGGGGTTAAGGCACATTATCATGTTTATTGGTGACAATTGCCCCCAATAAACAACACACATCCCCCCCGCCCCCTAACACATACAGTACTGTAATGGGCAAAATTACTATTATCCACATATGGATAATAATGCATTTGCCCATTTTAAATACATATAAATTACAATAAATACAGTCAAAACATTTTACACTTACATTTAACAGGCACCTACGATGAAGGCCATCTTCATCCTCATCTTCATTCTGCCCATGCCCCTCCGGTGCTGCAAAACATGCACAACAATCACAATAGCCAATGTAATGTCCCCTAACCCCTTGATCACCATAGCGGTTATTAACCGCTACAGTCATTACGGGATTAACCCACCCTCACCCACCACTCGGGAGGCCTACATACCCTCCCCCACTAACCCCCCACCCTGTGAGGCCTAACCACCCTCACCCACTACCCACAATGGAGGCCTACCCACATACCCTTGGGGCCAATACACCCTCCCCCCCCAACACATACAGTACAATAATGTGCAAAATAACTATTATCCAGATATGGATAATATATTATTTGCCCATTATGAAACACATAAAACATGCATAAATCAAAACATGAATTTTTAATTTTAAAATCACCACATTGCATGTTACAATAAATCCAGCATCTATTGTAAATATAAGGCAACAAATCAACAGCTCCACAAATGTATATGAAATGTCACACAATTGCATTGAGTGTGTACATGATGCAATTAATCTGTGCATCATGTACAGTATAGGCAACGTTTATTCTAACATTTGCCGTAAACTAGCCGGGTTACATTCTGGGTATGTGCTGGGTATGTGCTGGGTATGTTCTGGGCTAGTTTGAGGCACGTTTAAGGCATTTCTGCATTGACTAACGACCCATAGGATTAACACAGCAGGGATCCCTGGCAGTCCAATTCAGTTTGAATGGGACTGCCAGGGACCCCCGCTGTTAATCTGATAGGCCATTAATCAATGCAGAAATGCTGGGGCTAGTTTAAGGAAAGTTTAAGGCATGTATTCAGAATGTAACTGGGTGTTTCCTGTTTTTTTTTAGGAATTGCCACTGGTTTTTGTTAGAATAAGAGTTGCCTCTACTGTAACACTATGCAAAATATATGTAACAATAAAATACACTATGAACAATGTCCCCTAACCACCAATGCCATCATGAAAATCAATTAGAAACTATCCAACATCAATACAATTAGCATGAATCAATTAATCCATTTCCTCAAACAATTAAAATACAATACAAATCAATTATACAATTCCCTATTCAATTCCTAAAGCCAAACCATTGCCAAAACAATTCTAATTTAAAGTAACCACCATCATTCTAATCTAACTACCATAAAGAAGCCTTTAGCTAAATACAAATTACCTTATTCACAACAATGACAAAATAAAGCTGCTAAATACATTATCCATACATTAAAAGAACCTAAACATAAGCCAAACAATCAATTATTATCCCTGTATGTCTATCTATACAGATAGATAAACATAACTTACAGGGGCAATAATAGAGCATAAAATACAAAGCATTTACATACAAAATTCACATACAATACACCCATTCAGTGTCCGTGAATGTATTATATACATAGATACATTAACAGGCATTAAATGGGACTGAAAAAATAAAAGACACGAATCAAAAATCATAAAAACCTGTAAAAGTAAAAATAATAAACTTTTCTTTTGTTTACTCACCATTAGATGTCCACTCACCGAAATCCAAGCGAGCCGGAAGCACAGGAACCAATCCACAAGTAAGCCATAAAATAAAAAACCATAACAAATCCACGTCTGTGTCTTCTTTCTTCTTTGGGGTCTTTTGGGGTCTTCTTCCGTCTTCTTCCATCTTCTTACGCCACGCCCTTCTTCTCTTCTTAGGAGGGGAGATGTTCCCTCCTCGGCGACTCGCTTCAAAATGAGGCAACATAGGCTTTTATAGGCCTATGACGTCACATTTTGGTCAAATGTTTCACACGGTCCTGATTGGGCCGTGAAAAACATGAGATTTGGCTGAGCAAAAAAAAAATGATGACATCATTTAAAGGCAATGAAAGCACAGCCAATCAGAATGGCTTTGCTTCAATTGCCTTTACAATGACGTCATTAAAAGAAACATGGCCGGCCTCACATGGTACGGTAGCCAATCAGAGCGTGGGAAATACATCCCAACTCTGATTAGCTCTAGTACCATGTGACAGGCTTTCAAAGACGTCACATCCGTTCTCCCCCAAGCCTCTGTCACTAGAGCCAATCAGAGATAGGATGGCGTTCCCATGCTCTGATTGGCTACCGTACCATTTGAGACCGGCCATGTTTCTTTTAATGACGTCATCTTTAAAGAAGACCCCAAAAGACCCCAAAGAAGAAAGAAGACACAGACGTGGATTTGTAATGGTTTTTTATTTTATGGCTTACCTGTGGATTGGTTCCTGTGCTTCCTGGTCGCTTGGATTTCGGTGAGTGGACATCTAATGGTGAGTAAACAAAAGAAAAGTATATTATTTTTACTTTTACAGGTTTTTTTTATTTTTGATTCATGTCTTTTATTTTTTCAGTCTCATTTAATGCCTGTGAATGTATCTATGTATATACATACATTAACGGACACTGAATGGGTGTATTGTATGTGAATTTTGTATGTAAATGCTTTGTATTTTATGCTCTGTTATTGCCCCTGTATGTTATGTTTATCTATCTGTATGGATAGACATACAGGGATAATAATTGATTGTTTGGCTCATGTTTAGGTTCTTTTCATGTATGGATAATGTATTTTGCATCTTTATTTGGTAATTGTTGTGAATAATGTAATTTGTATTTAGGTAATGGCTTCTTTATGGTAGTTAGATTAGAATGATGGTGGTTACTTTAAATTAGAATTGTTTTGGCAATGGTTTGGCTTTAGCAATTGAATAGGGAATTGTATAATTGATTTCTATTGTATTTTAATTGTTTGAGGAAATGGATTAATTGATTGATGCTAATTTTATTGATGTTGGTTAGTTTCTAATTGATTTTCATGATGGCATTGGTGGTTAGGGGACATTGTTCATAGTGCATTTTATTGTTACATATATTTTGCATAGTGTTACATGATGCACAGATTAATTGCATCATGTACACACTCAATGCAATTGTGTGACATTTCATATACATTTGTGGAGCTGCTGATTTGTTGGCTTATATTTGCAATAGATGCTGGATTTATTGTAACATGCAATGTGGTGATTTTAAGATTAAAAATTCATGTTTTGATTTATGCATGTTTTATGTGTTTCATAATGGGCAAATAATATATTATCCATATCTGGATAATAGTGCCATGTGACAGGCTTTCAAAGACGTCACATCCGTTCTCCCCCAAGCCTCTGTCACATGGTCTACTAAAGATGTCCTGGTCCCGAAAAAAGTCATTTTTAGATCGCAAAGTGCCTGTTTGCGTTGCTTAGTGCATCGGGTTGAGCGCAAAAGCGCGTTCTAAGAGCACTTTGCGGTCTAAAAGTGACTTAACGGAGCTTAGTGCATAGGCCCTTGTGAGTGCACCAGATCTCCCTTCTATATCATGTTGTAATGTAACTTACAGAGGTCCGCGGACGAACAAGCAAATGTCGCGTGATGTCGAGCAGCGGCGGCACAGAAGACGTCAAGTCTTGCTACATCTGTATATAACGACCCTTTCTGGAATGAAATTGACAGTTTCCCTTTCCTATCATATGTTGCACTGTAAAGCTAAAAGTTGATCTTACCGCACTCCTTTTCCTTCGGATGATTGTAGAGCTGTGTTTTTATATGCTGGTGCTGGCTTGGCCGGGATCCCACCGCTGCCATCAATAGTAATTCTGGGGGGGAAAGAGTCTTCTAATGCCATACCGTTCAAAGTAGGTCTCATCACAAGACATCAACTCATATGTTGCGTTGATATTTTTTTGGGGAGACCGAAGAAAACTCAGCTTGTGACAAAATGAGAAAATGTATTAGATTATGGAGCAGCTTCACGGGTACATCTCATGTATTCCCAATCAGCACAAACGTAGCAGAAAAGAACTGAAAACCCATCAACCTCATGGCACACACAGGAACAAGAAAGAAAATTATTACCTGAAGGGTTTGTGTGTTATGTTTTACTTTGTTTTGCTGTTATATGTATTAAGGTGAAGAAATCCTAATTCTATTTCCATGATTTGTAGCCATCATCGACAGCTTATTCTCCTCAACTATGTAAATACTGTAACAAAGTAGTATGTATAAAACTAATACTGGCATTGGTTATTGCATGAAATATTTATAGCATTATACAATAAGCACATTGTTCAAAAGACTAGGTAATAATCATTAATAAAACATTCATATATGAGAAATAACATGGACCAAAACTAGAATATTAAAACAATGACAATAAACACACACATTTCTGCCATGTCACATTCTTCAGTGTAACGTCCTTTAAAAACAGAATAAAAAAATAATAGATTCAGGCGGCGTCTGTCTCTTTTGTCTGCAATTACAAGGCCTTCTATTCATAAAGTACATGTTTTTGGTGAAGGTAAAATATGGTTTCTGCCAAAAGAGAAATATCTGAAATAAAATACTGACTAAGTATCTAAAAACATTTTCTCTATTTCACATCAAACTGCCAATTTTTGGAACATCTGGTTTATGTAACTAATGCTATTTTACCCCAAATGTTAACAAATGACTGTTGGGTTCTTTTTTGCATACCTTAAGATTTCCTTTTAGGCTTAAAAGTGCTTATGATTTAGTATTCCGTTTAGTGGCATAAACATTTTGAATCATGGAAAACAGTTTGTTGTAATGTACAGAATTATAGTGTCCACAATGGTCTACTGAAAATCGTACTCTTTCAGCAGGTGATATCTATCGTTCATTCATACACCAAAAATGACACATTGGTGTCGTTAGTAAGTTATTGAGATCATTCAGATATGATTTAAGTAGGATAGAACCCGGAAGGTTTCGAAACTTCTGTACACCCTATCAATCTATCAAGAACTCTCATGTTGCTTCCGTAAAAGGTATCACAATCTGCCACAAATCTGCAGATATTGCTTAAGAGATCGGAAAGGGGCGAAACTCCCTGCTGTTTAGTCTTCTGCGAAGATTGTTAAAAAGATTCCTTTGTTCCCAAAGTTCTTTCCATGGAGCAAGAATGTAAATTTCCATGCAGGAAGTGAAATGGACAAAATCTGAAGCCCCGAGGCCCTAATTTACTCAAGGTTGCTGTATATTATGTAACCCTGCTTCCCCCCTTCCCCAGACTCTACGGTGGTGTCTAGGGTGCATGAGGGCAGATTACATGCGGTGTGGTGCGTACCTGTGAGGAACAGGAAGGCCTGAGCTTCCCGCGATGTTGTGGGGAGCCAGGACCGGGCTTCTGTGGTGGTAGCCTCCATTATCTCTTAGTGGTGCAGCGCCTCCATCTTCTATACTCCCAGGAATATGGGACAGGACCGGTATAGAAGAACCCCTTGGGTCCCAGGGTAATACTTTCCAATTCACACACAGTCTTTGGTAATAATGAATAGTCCCTTTTATTGACAGAGCAGCAATCTCCCAACGATAGTGGCTTCCAGCAGCCGCAACAACAACAGCCAAGACGTGTTATTACGCCGGCCGCTTTCCACACAGATTATTCCTCCTCTCCTTCCCTCCAAGTCTCTCCTCCGACAGGATGGTCTGGGCTAGGGCTTCAATACCCCATGGCCCACCCCCAAGGTTATCCTCGCGGTGGGTCTTGGATTCTCCCCATCACCCCTGGCAGTGGGGTGAGGGCATTGGTCCACCAAGTCTATAATTCTATTAGCTCTACTAAAGGACGCTGAATCTTTTCGCTCCTCTCTCTCTGCTCCTGCACTCTGCGCAGGGGAGACCGCAGTCTCCTCCAACTCCTCGGACCAATCCGCAGGATTCTTTGACTCACGGTATACTAACTGAAATGCATACTCCCGGCATAACTAACTGGCAACTCCAGACTCTCGATATCACTATCAACTCTAACTCTACTCACCGGAGTTGGCTACTAAATATAGAGCTAGCCCCGCCCCTCGTGATGTCAGCAGAACCTCCCCTCTTGCTCACGACTGCAGCAGAGTCCAGGCCTGCGTCTACCACTCAGGATAGGACTATGAAGGGGGAAAACCCATGATGATTACTGGTGCCTGATCTTAACAGGACTTACCACAGTAGAAGGAAGATAGGTATAGCCTGTGCTGTTTACAGGGGGCTACACTCTCCCTATGGTGGAATCCAATGGTCCCCACTTGGACCTATCTTTAGCAGAACCATCCTGCGGCGAACCACCTGGGAAACATCACACATAACATTGTCATAATACATGCATAATGAGGTAGTTTTAATACAAGTACACCCAGGTACTCCCGACATGGAGAACCCTACAGATTGTGCCTTGGATCAGGCTTTCTTACCCGCCATCCATTATGATCAGTGACGGTCACAGCGAATGACTGAACCAGCCCATGCTCTGGCCTGTATGTAACACCGTGCATGTAAATACACCTACCGATGCTCCATATGCATACTAGCTCACTAATCTTATCCTCGTTGTGATACCCTCCCTGACCGAACTTGGTCCGAAGGTATTCCTGGACTGCCTCCCTAAGCCAACTGTCTCGGTTCTCTTCAATTTCTCTCATGATGGGCTCAGGCACGTAGGGATACTCATACCTGTGTGACTGCCGGTATCTAGCGACTATGGCCCGGCCAGTTCGACTTAGCTTGGTGAGTGTGCGGTGCCCTGCCGTGCTCGGCAGTGCCCAAAATACAGGTTCCTCTGGAGCTACCTCATCGTACAATATACTGGGGCCTCGAGGTACAATACGTTTCTGTTCTATCTCCCTAAACCGGTGATCTAACTCATCCTCCATTTCCTGCGGACTGAAAGAACCAGCCGCCCACCAATGATCTACTACATCGTTCTTAATTAACAAGAACCGCGTACGGTCCATCCCCTCGTGGTATCCGGTGAACAAAGGCGCCCACCATTTGTCGCGGTGTTCGTACTCTGTGGCCTGACTAGTGCGTTCTACATCAGACTCTACCTGTGATGATACACCGGACGTACCCGCATCAGTAGATCGCGAGCAATCTCTCCTTCCCTTGGCATTATAATACCTAGTGGGGTTCATTTTGTGCACCACTTTACTGGTAGACCCAGCCTCTAATGGAGTGTGAGACCCACGGGCCCTCCCTCTAGCTGCAGGAGAAAACGGCACAGGGTCATGTACAGGTATAACACTTGAATACGGTATCTCCCCATCAGACCCTTCCTCACTCAACTCCCAGTCCCGCAAGTCCTTGGAGTATTTGGGGTGTTTACATAACTTATCCCTGGTAGGTCCCGGTGGCACCACTCGTAACGGGGCAGGGGCAGTGGCCTGGGCAGTGGAGCTATGGGCCGGGGCTGGGGGAACATCCAGGGCATTGTCCAGCAAGCGGGTGACACCACGCCAAAGGAATCGGTGCTTAGAGGCACTCCCCGCCATGCTCATGGTGTCTCGGGAGGGTCGACTCTGTAGGGCAGCCCGAGCGATGGCTGAATCTATGCTTCGAGAGGAGAACACTCCCCCAGGACTTTTCTTCCTGGTGGCACCGGAAACGACGTCCTCAGGATCGCCTGCAGAATCTCCATCCGCCCCGTGATCACACACCGGCAGTGCGTCGAGGACCTGCGGGGGCGGTGGTGGAGCATCCGGTACACGGCCGAACAAGTAGGCCTCAAGCCTCTCTTTCTCGTTTTCCATGAGTGCGGTCTGCGCCTGGCGGGAGTAAAGGGGTGGTGGAGTCTCCTTACCGCTCCGCTGCTTTTTGATGACATCGGGCCCCTCTAGGATCGTCTCGGTCTCCGTCTCCCCCGCACTAGGAGTCACCACTGCGGTGGGACTCTTACGGGCCTCCGGCCGTACCAGCACTCACCGTCGGATGGTCTCCAGACTTGTCTGCTCTCTCTTGATGCCTTTGGGGTGGTTCGCCGGTAGGCGCATCGCCACCGATGTCATGCCAATCTCATCCTGCGACGAAATCACAATCGGTTCCTCCGCTAGGGAGTCACCTGGTTCTTCGGCGATACAACCAGTGGGTATAGGTACAAAGTGTTCTCGCTCTGGTACCTTCACTGTGGTCGCGCTCTTCTCTGTTGCCCGTTCGCTCAGTTTAATAGCGAGCGGAGCCTTGGTTCCCCCCGATATGGTATAACGGGGACCCAGGGCAGTCTTTTCTTTTCCTTCCGCCACCTCCATCAAGGTTCCCGGAGAGGCACCCCGCGGGGTTCCGAACAAAGGCCACGGCTCATTCGGCCAAAGATTAAATGCGCCACATTGAGGGCATCGGGCCCTGGTGCTTGGTACCGCGCCCGGTATACCGCAGTGGACGCACAAACACTGAATGTATTCGTGCTCAGCTACCTCCACTACCAGTAGGCCTCCTGGTACTTGGCAGATGGAAGTACTCATCTCGGACATGGTTCGCGCAGGGTGGGAACAGCTCAGTGTTCCAGCTCCTTGCTCCTCGAATGCCAGACAAAAGTGAAGCTCTTCGCTTAGGCTTCCGGTCCCTCCCTTCGCTGGGGAGAACTCTCCTGATTGGCTCTCCTTGTGCCCTATCCCTCTGGTGGAATCCAGAGATGGGATCTTTTCTTCTTCAGCGTGACGTGGCCGGGCTTCCTGACCATTCACGACACAGGTGGGTGGGCTTTCGGCTTTCGCGCCGCTCCGCTCCCCTTGCAAAGAATCCGGGTTTGGCGCCAAATTATTACACATGTCCCGCCACATTCTCCTAATAGTCTCTGTGCAAAACGCACGTGCTTGCTCCAGGCTGGGCGGGAACCGCCATTTTAGATCAAGGTCCTTGCTCCGCGGAGCACATGTAGGGATGGCCGCCATCTTGGACGAATCCTCCAAACGCCCATGTGCCCTATCCTCAGTGTCTAACGGGTATCTCGTACCTAAACACTGACTGACTGCTAACTGTGTGCTCTGCATTCTGTTTCTCACTAAATTGAGGTGGCTTGTACCCCAGGCTCAGCGGAACTCCTCTCCTCCGTGCACTGTACTCGATGTTTACCATGCAAGTGTTCTGTGGTGCGTGTGTGTGGGTGATAGCTATGGTACCTCTTTTCTAGGTACGGGGCGTCTCCTGCTTTTGGCCACTCATAGCGCGGGCCCTGGGCCATGGTCCCTGGACTGGTTAACAGGCTGACCCCCCCAGTTGCCTCACGCTACCTGCCTCAAGGGACTCGGTCAGCTCTAACTATTCACCCTTCCTACGCCACCTCCTATGGGCGCCCATCCTTCTCCAACACTTGCTCGGATAGTGCATTTTGCTCTGCCCGTTCCACCTTGCTATAAGCCAGTCCTGTTCTGACATATATCTCAGCAGCGCCTCCAAATGTAACACTGCTTCCCCCCTTCCCCCAGACTCTACGGTGGTGTCTAGGGTGCATGAGGGCAGATTACATGCAGTGTGGTGCGTACCTGTGAGTAACAGGAAGGCCTGAGCTTCCCGCGATGTTGTGGGGGAGCCAGGACTGGGCTTCTGGGGTGGTAGCCTCCATGATCTCTTAGTGGTGCAGTGCCTCCATCTTCTATACTCCCCGGAATATGGGACAGGACCGGTATAGAAGAACCCCTTGGGTCCCAGGGTAATACTTTCCAATTCACACACAGTCTTTGTTAATAAGGAATAGTCTCTTTTATTGACAGAGCAGCAATCTCCCAATGATAGTGGCTTCCAGCAGCCGCAACAACAACAGCCAAGACGTGTTATTACGCCGCTCGCCTACCACACAGATAATTCCTCCTCTCCTTCCCTCCAAGTCTCTCCTCCGACAGGATGGTCTGGGCTAGGGCTTCAATACCCCGTGGCCCACCCCCGAGGTTATCCTCGCGGTGAGTCTTGGATTCTCCCCATCACCCCTGGCAGTGGGGTGAGGGCATTGGTCCAACAAGTCTATAATTCTATCAGCTCTACTAAAGGACGCTGAATCTTTTCGCTCCTCTCTCTCTGCTCCTGCACTCTGCGCAGGGGAGACCGCAGTCTCCTCCAACTCCTCGGACCAATCCGCAGGATTCTTTGACTCACGGTATACTAACTGAACTGCATACTCCCGGCATAACTAACCGGCAACTCCAGACTCTCGATATCACTATCAACTCTAACTCTACTCACCGAAGTTGGCTGCTAAATATAGAGCTAGCCCCGCTCCTCGTGATGTCAGCAGAACCTCCCCTCTTGCTCACGCCTGCAGCAGAGTCCAGGCCTGCGTCTACCACTCAGGATAGGGCTATGAAGGGGGAAAACCCATGATGATTACTGGTGCCTGATCTTAACAGGACTTACCACAGTAGAAGGAAGATAGGTATAGCCTGTGCTGTTTACAGGGGGCTACAATTATCACACCCTAACTCCCATGCAAATGAATGGGCGTGAAGATATGGTCAAGCATAGCACCCTTTAGTGAACATGGCCCTTAGTGTCGAGTTTTGCACAAGTAGTGAACGAAATGATGCATTTGTGTGATATTCCACCATTGCAGGAGGGCTCGCAGTTTGGGATTCGAATGAAATATTTTACTCGGCAGTGGACTTATTGGACTTACAGTAGCTTTTATGAAATATGAGAATATTAGGAAAATGTTTGAAATGGTTGATGTTATTGTCACATAAACACTGGCCGCTCAGTTGCCTCACTACAACTGAACACTTACATCCCAAAAACCTTCACACTACGAAGCAATTACACTGCCACCACCTGGATTCATTTAAGGGGTTGCACCTCAGGAGGTCCTGATCCCCAAGAAGGATACACAAATTAACAAAACCCAATTTAACAAAACATGTCCGAAAAAGAGGGCAATCCCTTGAAAGGTAATACTATGTGTTCAATTACAGTACTTGTTAATTTTTTTATTTATTAGAAACAAGAGGCTAAAATATGTGTATAGAAAAATAATAAAACAATTACAAACACTAATAATAAGATCCGACAGTTTATGAAATAAATTAGGAGTAAAACAGAACACCTATATATCACCACGCAAGGTCTTGTAGTAGGTTATTCAGAGGATCATTGAAGCAGAAGAGCCACCACACACAGTGTAGAATGGGACTCTTCATCTTGGCCATTAAGCCGCCCATAATTGACCGTGGCCATTTAGCCGCTGCGGGACAGTTGACAGTGGCTGTTTTTCTGTAGCCATTTGGTCATCAAAGGTAGGTTTCTTTAATTGTGAAAGGTTTGTTAGTGGTTAGGTTTAGCGGTTAAAGTGCAACAGTTAAGGTGTAGGGGTTAAGGTTTAAGGTTGTTTAGGGGTTAGGGTTAAGGTTTAGGGTTATGGTGTAGCGGTTAAGGTGTTAAGGTATAGGGGGTTAAGATTTAGGGTTAAGGTTAGGAGTTCTGGGAATGGGTTAAGGTTCCGGGTTAAGTTTAGGAGTTATGGTAGGGGGTTAAGGTGTAGGGGTTAAGGTTAGGGGTAACAAACCCCCAATATCCCAGCGGCGAAGTGTCAGTGGCCAAATGCCCTTGTCGAAATGTCCTGGCCCACACACAGTGTACCTCCAGGTACATTTTTAAATCTAATTCGCAGACCTGAATCTTTAGTCAAAAACTCTTTGATGTAAGATTCCTTGGCAGGCATTTAGTAGCATGTCTTGACCGTCATTTGTCATTTTCCCTTGACACGGGACACTTTTATGGCTGGATATCTAGTGGAGGTGAATTGTTTAGTTTCCACTTTAATCAGGGAGTATAAAATAATGATTACCGCTGTCCAAGTACAGTTACCAGATTCATGTGAGCATCCATCTCAGGGGGATCTCCCAGACGTATATAAATGAAATGTAATAGACCTTGTTGTAACCTTGAGGGTGACATATATGTTCTACTATTTGTCATAGTGTAACACTACTAATTTTACTTTCTGATGACCCAACACATTTGCAGTTCACAGACGTACAGTATACAGACATCACTAACAGTTGTACAGAACATAAATTATTTTAATTTATGTAAAGCTGCAAATGTTAAAAAATAGAGTGTTCTTTGCAAAACCTTTTAATGCCTGGGCTCAGTAAGGACTTTAACGCTCACCCACATGGCAAAACTGCTGTCTTGTATTTCTTTCATTGGCTTGTATACCTGACCTTCAAATTAAACCATAAAACCTTAACTTTTTTTTATGACAGTTATTCTAAAGACAGCGGGCAGCATTTCTTTCACAAAGAATAGTAGAGTTCTAACACCTTCCACCCTAGCATGATCTGAGAGTGTAGCTGTGTGAGTGTGTTCATATTTCGCTCTGCGCATGGACGTTTTCCCTCCGTGGGCGAGATTAAGTGTCTGATAATGTGACCGTTCAAAAGTCAGAATCCACTTATGAATTTCTCTGTCGGTACATATTGTTCTTCTGAAAATGTGTTGGTCAGCCTGATGACCCGAAATTCAATATCTTAAAAAGTGTGCAAACTAAGATTGAGGCCTGTTAACCTGGCTAATATTCTCCTGCCAACAAGCAACACTTCTCTATAACATGTCTGGTGTTCAGGTGGGGGAGGCGGGGGGGTGGGAGGGGGGTCTGGGTGGACCTTTTATAGAACAGTGGGTATTGTATTACTTTAAAAAAAATAAATCATGTTTCTTTGTATATATTTTTCATTTGATTATGCAGAGAGGTTGATACATTATATTCTCTAATGTATAACTAAAAATATTAATACAAGTTGTTAGTCAGCAAGCCCTACTATAGTGATAGAAGTTGAAGGTATATATTACTGGTAGGCTGGGGTGCAACAGAGTCACAAAACATTAGTAAAAGAGAATGGAGAGAGGAAAGGGCTCATTTATCAATTTCCCTTCTGCAAAAAACTGGGGGGAAAACAGCACCAGATTAATAATAATAAAAAGATATATAATAGGAAACAATACACCAACGTCTTCGCAGTTGTTCAGATTATAGATTTTCATGTGATTTTCATGGTAGCTGGGGCAAGTTGACCCTCTTAGCGTGTTCCATACATGTAATTCCTATTAAGATTATTTACAGATGTTGCTGTACATTACTTTTTGGCCTTGAGTCATTAAACTCCGTTAGCCAAAACATTTGGTTTTGTAGCCATTATTTTTATGGTGCAAGTAATCACCGGTGCACCACAAAAATATTGGGGCCGGCACAAAAAATGACTATAATGGCCATTTTATACATACTGTAGGCAACATAGGATAAACCAACAGGGAATAGGTGATACAACATAAACTATTACACATTTAATGACATATTGACCCTGCATTAACCCAAGCGGTCAGCTAGTCATGGGTTTCAATGAGTAGATGACCACTAGGGGCTGTAAAGGGGTAATAGAGGTGTCTAAGGCTAGTTTCCCAGTGGTTGCTGCTGCGTGCGCTACGGCGGGCATGCTACATACCAGAGCACAGCCCTCTATGGGGCAGGCCCCAGTCGGGCGAGATGCGCGACCGCCTTGGCCAAAAGACAGGATTTTTGTCTTTTGGTGCAGCGGCCGAGCACTGTCCACGTCACGGCGGCGGAAAAGCCAATGAGGGCGAACCAGCCGTGGGACGTCGTGGCCGTGCCCCCGCCACCCCGTTGATCTCCTGCTCTTCACTGCAAGCGCAACCGCAGATCACAGGTCGCGTCTGAAACGGATGAACGCGGCAATACACGTTCCGGTGCAGCCATGACCAGTGGAGCCGTAGCCTAAGGACGTCTGCACAGAAGCTGAGATCATTCCCTTTACTGGAGGTATCGGACCTGCAGTGCAGTCACCGGCTCCAGGAGGATTAATCTCCCACAGGGTACAGTAACAGAGACAAGAACAAAAGAGATCCAGGAGCCAGATCCCAGTGGAAGTTTCCACTCTTTACCAGGCGACTATACAACCATTTTTAACTAATTGAGTGTATCCACACGTTTTTATTATTGACTATATAAATGAATTTTTGCTATTTTCTTGTGCCCCTTGTTTTTTGTTTACTTTATTAAGGAGGAGTGGTTATCCTGCTGTTTGGGGCAGCAGAACATGCATCCTTTTGAAAATTTCCATCAGCCACATTCACATTTTATTCTGGACTCTGCACTACAACAACTCTGCAACTGTGAGAATGTGACTTTCTAAATGCTCTGATAATTTGTACTCTTCTTACCCTCCAGTACCTGGGAAGCCTCTCCTCCTGCAGCTCACTATGCCCTCCCTACTGCTTTTTCTGTTGACTGTTCTCTCACTCCTTTGTAAACGTTTCTGCTCTCTCCAACTTCCCCACTCCCCTCCTATCCACATTTCTTCATATCTCCTCCTCTCCCCTATGCCTGTTCCCATACACTGCACCATTATTTACACACCTCTCTCCCAACAACTTGTTTACCCCTCAATGAAAAGCACCCCCCACAAATCTTCTATTCACACCCTCTTTCTATCTACTCCTTCCTGCTGCTCGTGATATCTCTCCTAATCCTACACCCAGTCATATACACACCTGCTGTCACCCACGCCTTCCATGCCACCTCTTCCCCTGCTAATGGTGTTAACCTATCTAATTTAATACTGACTAACCTTAAAACTCGCCTCACAAATCAAGCATCCCAATAGCCTGCATTCATGGTTCCTGTCCCACACCCACAGTCACTCCTACCAACTATTGTGGCCAAGCACTGCCATCTACAGCACGTCTTCCCTCATCTGCTTTCTCTGTAAGGCTGCGCTTATAGTCCTTGCTAAGGCGATGGCGACGCGATAGCGACGCTGACGTCACGCTGCAGTTGCTGAAAAATCAAATTGAGTTGACTTCCAGCGATCGCGACCACGCCGTCGCTCCGTCGTGTCGCTCCTACTATAAGCGCATGCTGCGGATTCAATACATTTGTTTTGACGCGATGTTGCGTCGCCGGGACTATAAGCGCGGTCTAAGTCTCGCATCATACCACTTAGATTGTAAGCTCTTCAGGGCAGGGATTTCCTTTCCCATAGTTTGATTTTGCTGCGCTTATTGTATTATTATAATTCCCTGTAATGTTTTTGCTGAGTACACTTTTGGCGTTATATAAATGTAGCCAGGTCCCCTCTGGCTCCCCAGACATTCGGTTCTTTCTCTCTTACCTGCGACAGCGTGAGGGCAGTTGCAGGGGTGATCGCGTCACCGGGGGCTCCCGGCGACATCAGCTACAGGGCGCCGCCATCTTGTTTGCGTATACGCGGAAGTTCACGCGCGTGCAGTATAGCCTCAGATGCGATGTGGCAGCCATTACAGGGAGTGAGAAGAGATGCTCCATAGCCAGGGACATCCCCCAGTTCGCACATGCGCAGTTAGCAGCGGTGGCGGCCATTACACAGCGCGCACGCGGTCCCCATAGGAAAGAGCTGTACCAAGAACTACAATTCCCAGCAGCCTCTGGGGACTGCACTTTCACCCTGGTCACAGGCAGCATTGAAGCCAATAGAGCTGGCAGCTTCTCATGCTGCAAAGTTGCAACAATGTTGTGTGCAGACAGGGTTTTGTCAGTTGGATCCAGGAAGCGATTGGGGAAGGTAGTGTACACAGCTGCAGTGCTCTGCTGTACTAGGCCCCAGACACCCCAGGCCAAGGTAGGCCCCACTCCCCACTAGGTTAGTGGGTAAGTTCATAGGGAAGGCCCCCTAGGTAGGGACCCTGCCCTCATCTGAGTCTTGTCAGTGACACAGCTGCAGTGCTGTGGGCTCTGACAAGAAGAGACAGTGTGGCTTGCAGTGCAGCCACAGCAGTTAGTTTGGCAGTTTCAGGGAAGGCCCCTTTCAGTGCAAGGGGGGGTTGCTTTCTATAGTACCCAGTTCTATGTGATATCACCGGTGCCAGTTGCACTCAGTGATCGCGGCCTGCGTCTGGGCTCAGACAGGCTCTGCAGCAAGAGACTTTCCAAAGGTGGATCACTCCATGCGGGAGTCACCCACCGCCAGGCAGAGTTGCAGGACATCACAGAGGAGATCGCAGAGCGGCGGATCCTTTGTGAAGAATCTGCAGCCTCAGGTGCTGGAGCACTGGGCAGGTACAGTCAGTCATCAAGTGCACCAACTTTACCAACAGCCACTCACTTGGGGTATTGTGGGACATTTGGGACTATTGATATAACGTGTGGGGTACAAAGCCCTGCGTGGTGACCGGGTAGTTGTGCCAATTAGTGTTATAGAGGGACACTGTCAATGTCATATTGTTGAAGTATGTTGTGTTGTGTTATTTGCCATATAGTAAATCCTTTTAGCCATAACCTTTGGTCTGGGCTGGTTACTTTATGGATGTTCCTATGTGAGGGCCACTCTACACTCCTAGAAGCTTACATAGGTGGAGGCGCTGGCAAGAAACGTTCCAGAGGATTCACCCCAGGCTCTCACTAGCGGAGGCTCAGACCTCCTGTGAGCCTGACAGGTATAACGCACCACACCTGGTAACCTATAGGTTCCCCCTCACATACACTCTATATGCGATTGGGTGGGGGAATACCCGTTACATAAATAAAGATATACAGTACACTGTACATACATAGATTATTCACAATGATAAGAAGCATTGTTTCTATTTTTATCTTTGTCATTTCTATTCTATACACACAGCTGTATCAGTTATATTGTGCTTTTGTATTCACATTGTTCCTTTCAAAGTATATACATTTCTATTAGTTGTTCACACAAACTTCCCCCTTGTATTCTCACACATTTAAATAAGTCACCCAATAGTACGTTTATTTGGGACACAATTCCTTCTCCCCCTAAAGGGTTAAGTACTGTAAGTTAGATTCTACTATTTTGATATATTAATATTTGAAAACAGGCTTGTCCATATAAGTGCATTTATTTTCATTGTTCTCTTTTTCCCTAAAGCTACAATACTTACTCGCTTACTTACCGTAGCCAAACAAGAGGCTAATAAAATGCTCACATGTACCCCATCCTCCTGATCTTGAGGTCCGGTTAGCCCCGGAATCAGTCCAAGAAAAGGGCCGATGCCCAACCATAAAAAAGCCCTAAAAATGAATCCAAGGCCGATGGCCACCCCAATTTTTTCCCTAACCATAACATTAATCCAAGGCCCGATGGACCAAAAAAGATAAAAATAATTAAAATCACTGAAAAAAATTGTAAATACAGAGGCTCGAAGGCCTAATTGTAACCTGGCCCCCATCCATGGGCCTGCGATGGTGGATCCTCAATTGACCACAATTTCTTATTTTTTTTCTTTTCAGTCGTCTTCTTTCTTCAGTTTTCAGGCACTGGATGCAGCCTTTTGAGTGACTTCCAGTCTTCTGCACGGGGACCTGGTCTTTCATTGTGGCTAGGGCTGTCGCAAAAGTTGTGTCATAGGGACACATGGGAGAGCAACCATTTAACTGATTTTGCCAACCAGGGAGAGAGCTTATACACTTATTTACCATCTTCTCAGCAAAATTTTTAAAAAAATCAACATTGCCACACTCACAGACCTCAGTGGAAAGAATGTCAGGTGATGTCCTCTCTGACCCGTTTCATGTCTTCTGGAGGGGTTACCTCAGAGAGGTAGATGAGCACCATTAAGAAAAACCTTTTTTTTTTTTGATTGTGCTCATGGTATTCATTTGTGGTGACAAATACAACTATCAACAAAACAACACATCCAGATCATGACAGATATGTCACCCCATTTTCCATGGTCAATGAAAAATTATAGACTCAAGGTTTTTATTTGATACTCATTACTTCCATCAGTTCCCTTCTATGCATGACAATCGTCAGCGAAACCTTTGACTGTATTTGCCACCGGAATGAGATTCTTTGTCGACAACGTTTAGCCACCGACAGTTGGCAGCAACTAATTTTCCTCTGGTGGACAGTTAAACGGTGGTCGTCGGAGGTAGGTTAGGGGATAGGTTTTGGGGTTTGGTTTAGGGCTTACATACCCCTGGCTCCCGCAGATACATGACAATATTTCCCAGCAGCCAATTGTTCAGCGTCGATATGGCTGTGGCCAAATGTCCTATATCGTCTTGCCACTACCAGTTCTGGAATGCCTCTAATTCTTTTTCTGCCCTCCCTAACGGGCTTATTCAATAAGCTCAGAAGCAGTCAATTGTAGTGCAATTGTGTCGGAAAACTCCTGTTAACTTGCACGGGAGTTCTCGATCGGCTGCTTTGAAACTTGTTGAATAATCCCATTAGCGTTCCAATCTTCAGATAAAAATCCTATGTAAGGAATCCACTACTGGCTTTTACTATAGCCTTGCAGACCTATGCAGTTGCAAGCTTCCTCTGGCAATCAATGGCACATGTGCTGCCTCTCATTGCAGCTTCTGCCCTGTGCTCCATCATTGGAGGAATACTCACACACCCTCCTCCTGTGATTGGATCTCCGCCCTTTATATCCTGGGCGTTGGCACTGAACCAGTGCCGAGCATAAAAAATCCTACCTTGGACGTTACTGTCTCTGCCACAAACCACCCAGGCCTCGCTCCTAGTATTCTACCTCTCTAGTTCCTGAGTATCCAGAGGCCTGTTGCTGTCTCCTGTGCTGAAGCGTGTTTAGCCAGCACTGGTACCTGCTGCATTCTGTCCTAGCAGTGGCTACCCTTCTTTTCCTGAGGTCTGCTGCTAATATCCATGCAGTGACCCGCCTTGGACTTCTGTGCTGAAGCGTTGGTTTCCCTGACGCTGCCCTGCGGTGTACTTCGGCCAGCCTGCTGTCTCCTCCTGCTGAGATCGGCGTCATGGGCCGAGGCCGCTCCTCGCGCAGAAGCCACTCCCGTGCTCACGCTCCTAAGCTGAAGCGGGGAACTCCTGACTACCTGTTGCCGAACTCCTGCTTGAATAACGACGATGCTGCCTTCTCCAATCTTGACCCTGCAACGTACGACTACGAACTGCGCACTCCGGATCAGTCTGCGCGGACTAAGGTCGGTGATTATATAACCCCACCTCAGCCCCGCGGTCTGGTCACGGTTTGTGGCGAGCACCGGCGTAACATCCTAACCCCTTGTGTTTCTTTTACTCCAATACCGGGGTCTCTTGTTTACTGCTCTGCTTTGCTCCTGTACCCTTTGACTTTCAGATTTCTGAAAGTCTATATAACTTCACCTTTGCATCTTCAACAGTGTTCTTGTTAAAATGAAAGTTACATAAGTTATGGGTGAAAGAATAAAAAGGGCAGTCCAATGTAAAAATGAACTAGTGCAATTGACTTTCTCACAAGGATTGAAACAACTTTTTATTACTTGTGTCCTATGCAAAATGGATTCGTTTATAACGCCACACACACACACACACACACACACACACACACACACACACACACACACACACACACACACACACACACACACACACACACACACACACACACACACACACACACACACACACACACACACACACACACACACACACACGTGTAGCTGGTAAGGAATTGGTTTAGCAAATGGAAGTTCCTGAGTTCAATTCCATGATGTGTATTATATAAAATGTATTCATGTTCAACTCCCACATGGTGTAGGTGTATGTGTCTGTTAGCAATAAAGTATTGAATGTTTAACACCATAGACCCATAGTATAAGTATATATAGTATAGAATGTCTTAAGTTCTGAGTAGTACGTTAATAGCTGGTTCCGGGTACTACCATAATCAATTTAGATACAATACTTACCTTGGTGGGTGGTAGTAGCTAGCTGCCTCACTAATGGGGATTTTTAACCGTCACTGTAAATAATAGGTAATCACTTGCGTCAATGTCTTTATAATAAAACTTTATTATTTTTCAACGTAGAAAGTGGGAGATATAGCATTTTCCATATGACAAATTCGTTGTTAGAGGTACATATGAGGTGTAACCCTTATTCCCCCACCCCCCCCCAGCCTCATCTGTGGTGTCTAGGGTGCGTGAGGGCAGATTACATGCGTAGTGGTGGTGCATACCTGCGTGGAACAGGAGGGCCTGAGCTTCCCGCATTGTTATTGGGGAGACAGGACCAGGCTTCTGGGGTGGTAGCCTCCATGCTTTCTTAGTGGTGCAGCGCCTCCATCTTCTATACTCCCAGGAATATGGGATAGGACCCGTACAGAAGAATGAACCCTGGTCCAGTCTTTGTATAAAAGTATTGTCTTTTTATTTGTCAGATTAGCGACTCCAAATGTAGTGGCGACCAGCAGCCACAACAACAACAACAGCACAGTCCCGTTATTCACTCTCCTCCTCTCCTTCCCTCCAAGTCTCTCCTCCGACAGGATGGTCTGGGCTGGGGCGTCAATACCCCACAGCCCACCTCAGAGGTTAGCCTCTGGGTGGGGAATGGATTCTCCCCATCACCCCAGCAGCGGGGTGAGGGGCATTGGTCTACCGGGTCTATCGTGCTACCAGCTCTAATCAAAGTGGGTGAGGCTCGTCTCTCCTCTCTCTGCTCCTGTACGACTGCACAGGTGAGACCGCACTGTCTCCTCCAACTCCTCAGACTGAACAGCCTCTCTCCCCTTGGGAGCTGGCTCCTAAATAGAGTCAGGCCCACCCCTCATGATGTCAGCAGAACCTCCCCTCCGGCTCATGCCTGCAGCAGAGTCAGGGGCCTGCATCTACCACTCAGGGCAGGGCTTGGAAGGGGGAAAACCCATGATGACTACTGGTGCCTGCCCTTAACAGGACTTACCACAGTAGGAGGAAGATAGGTATAGCCTGTGCTGTTTAGAGGGGGCTACAGAGGTATATATTGATACTCCTCATTCTAGGAATATTATGATTCCGTGATTATTGAATCACCCTGTTATATTTACCATATGTACTTTGAGTGCAATTTGTAGGGATCTTCTGTAAGCTCTCTTACATACAAGTGTTTTTGAAAATATATAATATCCACATGCTATTTATTAGGATGCAAAATTGCATTTCCCATGGAATTGCTCGCTCAGAGATCTTACCTCCCCCACGCCTACAAGATTGGGAACTTTACAGAAAAGCAAAATAAAAAGGGAGACAAATGGGGTTATTCATTACACTGGAATAATGTCGAACGTGGCACTGCCACCTAGAAACTCCCACTGAACGTGATGGGAGACACTGTGTGTTAGTGTCATGATCTGCACTATTGCAATTTAATGAATAATCTCTCTCTCCCTCACTCTCTCCCTCACTCTCTCCCTCTCTCCCTCATCCTACCTATCTGATGGGAGCGGGGAAACACATACCTGTATTGCATCAAATAGAACACATTTGCTACATACATTTTTTCATACCAATCTTTCTGCATAGATCATTCGGAATGATTGCGATCAAATCTCCCAATTCTTATCGCATCAAATTGCATTTTATTTTCGGGTGAGTTTGAATGGCAAAACTCGCACTTCAATGAATAGGCCTTAACTGACCCAGTTTTCAGGTTACGTGAAGACCATGGAAATGTTTCAATATATCAGCACATTGGACCATCCGTTGGAAAGTAATTTAGATGAAAAAATAGGAAAACATAACATAAAACTGCTGGCACTGTCAAGGGATGTGGGCATCTTATAACAACCTAATAAACTATATCCAATGAAAATACCAATGTCATATCAATATACCTCTAAACTAATTTCACAAGAAACACAAAAAGCCGTGAATTTTCCCCTCCCAGTTGGACACAAAACAGTAGAACAATGTTTTGTACGTGTGCTTTTTCTTCATTTTGTACATCACAGAGCGTCTTGTTCCTGGCCAAGAACTGCACATCAACCACAAAGGCCCCTGTGAACGCCTTGCAGAAACGTTTTAGCCAGGTTCGCAAATCAGGGGATGTGGATGATCCAAAATGTGCAAGTAATTTCCCCCCAGGAACAAATGGAATATTATACACTCGAGAACGGGAGAGCGTGAGTGAGCCTGTGCTGGTCTCCAATATCACATCGTTTATACAGCAGACATGAAGATTCCAGCCGTGGACCTGAATTTTTCCTCCCAGTGATTGCACTTAAACTTTAGCCTTTGCAGCTGAAATAAGCTACTGGCAATTGGGGAAACACAGAGGCAGCAAATCATGCAGCCCTGTCTCCTGCTTGTTTGGCATCATGCAGGTTGCCAGTCAGGCGCAATGCAGTTGCTGTGATTAATAAACTGAAATGAACATACAGTACACTGTGTATTGGACATCAACACAAACAGATAAAGCCACAAGGGCTTGCCTGGGAAATTTGGGGGCAATCTCCCAGTAAACCGCAACTAATGGCCCATCGGATTAACACAGAGGGGTCCTTGCAGTCCCATTCAGTTTGAATGGTGCTGCAGGGACCCCCAGCTGTGTTAATCCGATGGGCCATTAGTCTGGCTGCAGAAATCTCACAGAAATGTTGCAGTTTACTGGGAGATTGCCCAAAATTTCCCAATGAAGCCATTGGATACTCGTGGCTGCATCTGAAAACTGAGACAACACAATGTTTCAACCTATCTGTGTTAGCCACAAAAGTAATGTTGTTTTTTGATTTGCAAGATTTGCATTGTTACTATAGCCCATACTCCCTCCCCCCCCAATCGCAGATCAGGTCCCCTAATCTGTTCTGGGGTCTGGCTATATGTCTCTGTGTGGTGCATACCTGCTGGCAACAGGAGGGCCTGAGTCTCCCGCGATGACATGGGGGACAACAGGAACAGGTTACTGGGGTGGATGCCTTCGTCCTTGTTCAATTGTGCAGCGCCTCCAACTATAGTAAGCCCCAGGAATGCGGGGTGGACTCCTTACCACAGAGGTTCCCCACAAGGATGAGAGATTCCAGTCTCACACAAGGTTATCTTTAAAACCAGCAGACTCTTTATTCTCTTGGCAACAGCAGCAGCCGACAGGTACAGTTGATGCACAGTCCACTAACTGCTCTCCCTTGTGATGGTCCCTGCCGCCACTCTGGACCAAAGGGCATCCAGAGTGGGGCTAGCTCTTCCCTCACCCCCTAAGCAGGGTGAGAGGTATTTGGTCCACCTCACTAACTATAGCTATATCAGCTATACTGATGAGCTGATCACTCCTCTCCTCACTAACATTAACTCACTCTGAACACTTCTCACTCTCTCCACACTAAATAGGAAATGCACTGTTCTTTATGATTTCAGCACGCACCGCCCCTGTGTCTGTTGATTGGACACAGGGTCAGGTGAAGTGGGGGAAACCCATGATAACTCCTGGCAACCTGCTCATACCAGGGATTATACCAGGAGGAGGATAGAACTATAGCCCCATTTCTTACCAGGGATACATTAAATTCATTTGTTTAGTTGAATATATACTGTACATATTCCCTGAATTTCACATCAATGTTTCAGGGGGGGGCAGTTTTAATACCATTAGGCAAAAATAAGTATTTATGAATCATACAGACTTGTATTCAATCAACTATTCTCTCTCTTTCTCTCTCTCTCTCTCTCGTTCGCTCGCTCTCTCGCTCTCTCTTTATATAAAAATAAAAAAGTAATGTATAATTGGGGAACAAGATGCTGATATGGTATTCAATTTGTCCAGAGCTCTGTTAAGTATATATATTTCTTAAAAACCATGCACAGATTGTAATTGATACATTTCAAACTATTAAAAGGATTTAAAGAACTTTTGTTGTGTTTTAAGGTAATTAATTAGGGCAATATTTACTAAGCGGTGCTAAACCTGTATATATTGTAAGGTGTCCTATAGCTTAGCTTTGTAAATATCACCCTTACTCCATTAAACCTATGACTACAATAGCTTTGTTTGCCCCAGTTTGGATTGCACCTTTATAAAATGAAATGTAACTGCCGTTACTGTATAAAATGCACATCCATGTTGTGGCGAGTATTATAATAACTTGATGTAAAAATAATTGTAATACTCAGCACGCATAATGATCTTAGCATATTCTAGGAGTGTTCAGATGGGGGGAGTGTTGGCGGTCCTCCAAGACCTGCGTGTTTAATGCAGGATCACACACGTGTATGACAGAGATAGTAACATTTATTGTATTTTTAAATACTGTAGGTCTTGTTAAGGAAACGAAAAAACAATGACTTGAAAAAGATGACCAGTGCTCACCAAAATATACCGTATACCAAAACGCAAAATAAGAAGGCATGAATTTGGTATTAAGTTGTTCGTTTCATTCAAGTCCATGGTAGTTAACGCTGGATCGGGTGCGGTATCCACACTGGAGTTTGATGAATCCCGGCGATGGTGTCCTCAGGTACTGTACTTCTAAACGGTTCGTCTGGAGGTTAAACCGCACCGGGAAAACAGTCTGGTCGCAAAGGAGATTAGGTAAAAATTGTTAAAACTATCATGAGATAGGAACAAGGAAAGTTTCGAAATATTATAGAAAAATCATATGTTTGTTTGATTTTGTTTTTAAACTCCAATCACCTATATTGAACCCAAGGAGGGTCAGGTCCACCTGCTTCGCACTCACGAACACGTGATCGGTTTGTCACTGATGATGGAACAGTCACCGTCTTCCGTTCCTCTTGTCCTGTAAGATCCACAGGAGAGCAGAACGTAAAGCTGCCCGCTACCAAAACGAGCAGGTCGGTTATGACGTAGCTACTACATCATAGGGCCCCTGAAGTGTCAGACTCCATGACATAGCTTAAGGAATGTGCCCTATATAGTTAGAGCACATTTATTTATTTAATGTTTTACCAGGAAGTAATACATTGAGAGTTTCACATAGTAATGGCCCAAGGTTGTCCTCTGGCCCGGAGAGGAGTGAGCATGTGCTCAGCAGCGAGTTCTCAGAGTAGAAGCTCCAGAGCATAATCGGATCAGTCCCACTAGAAGGTCAAATGGCACTCAAAGCGTTTAATGAGGGCTCATAACGTGATGATAACTAACCAGTAACAAACATTATATATGTGTAGCAGGTTACCCTCTCTTGCCTCCTCCCTGGCAGTGGTCCCGTCACTCGGGAGGGTTTGTGTGAGTTGCGTTGGCCATGTTGTGGTTGATGCAGCCACATACATATGGACTGTGTGTATGGAAGCGGCTATCCTGGGTTTGGCGCTGCAGGAAGAGGAGGTCCTGGCTGTTCAAGATTTCCTCCACGGACTGGAGGCAGCGTGCTCAGTCCTGCCGGAGCCGGCGAAGGGAGACGTTGTGTCCAGGGATCTAGTCAAGCCCTCTGGACTAGGCCAGATCCGTTCCTTGTAGGCCCTAGCTAGTTTCCCCTACACCGTAGTGGAGTACTGTAGGGTTGCCCAGTAGTAAGGGACCTGCTCCCTTAGTGTGTGTGTAAGAACCAGCAGAGCAGACGGAACTGCACAGAGGATTCCCCAGGCCTGGTGGAATGATGCACGGTGCTACCGGAAGTAGGCGAGAGGGGATTCTGTCAGAGGCCCTGCATCGTGGGATCATGGATGTGGTCTGTCTAAAGAATACCCTCATGTACACGAGTACCCAGGAAGGTACCAACGTGCACCAACACTACAAGCGGGAGGTTAGCGCTGCCCTCACATATCTCTTGGGAGGGGTTGTTCTGCCGGACACCGGGATCTAGGTGCCACCATCAGTACTGTGGGGGGGGGACAATTACGGTTATTGTTACCTGCTGGTTATTGTTACCTGCTGGTTATTAATATTGTGTGTGTGTATACTGTTTTGCGGAGAGTGCTATGGGACCATAGTAAATAGTGTTGCATATACATTGAGTGGATTGTGGTTATTTGAGGTATACCCTATAGGTATACCGGTTCCCGTGAGGCCAATGCAGGGATCCTCACGGGTGGAGGCGCTGCACCAGACACCCCAGGCTCCCCAAGCGCGGAGGCTCAGGCCTCTTGTAAGCCCTTAGCACCATAACACCTGTATTAGCCAAATCTACCTTAGGAGGAGGGAAAGGGTGCTACATATGTTAATCTCTTTCTGTCTGGCAAAAGCCCTATTTCAGAGTGCAGTGTAGATGAGTAGCAAAGCGAAGTTTAGGTATAATTTAGCTGACATTAAATGCCTACATTAACATTAATGGACTTTAGTCGATATAAGAATAAATGCCTCTTTTGTATCTCATTATGAACAGCGGTTGGGCGTAAACATGTTATTGGCCTTTGAAGATATGCGGTTAAGCTTAATGTGACATTAAAATAGGTTGTCACTTTGTCACTTAACAGAGCTTTTTAGACCTGGGCCGAATGTCACCCACTCTGGCCATTGGAGTATCTGGCCGTTCAAAGCAGCAATCCATACATTACTTTTCAATTCAGTTCTTTCTGAAGCCATAGGTACCAGTGACATCAGGGTTTAATCTTTGTTCTTGGTATCTTTGTTCTATTCTGAGATAGCGAGCTCTGAAAACGGTATCCAATTATGGAATATAATGGCCATCGAGGATCTTCAAAGAATCCACAGAAGAAACTAAATGGATTTTCTTTATAATACACTGTAAATAGAACTTTTGCAGATACAATGAGCCCATGTCCCAAAGAACTTACAATGTGTTTTTGGTGACTGAGGGACAGGGAGATATGGTGACTTGCCTAATCGCTGACTTAGTGGTTGAACCATGTTGAACACTTAGTGATATTATTGCGAGCTGATGAAGTCGCTACTTTCACCATCTCTAGTAATTTATGAAAATTTGGGAAAACAAGGCTGCATCAGGACAAACAAATACTTAAATGTAATAAGAAAACAAAGAAACAGCAACAAATCGAATTACTTTTATTTAGTGTTCCTATTACAATTATTGTATACCCAATGCTGTAATTCCTTGCAACTGCGTTTCACTATTTTAAGACTTATTACAAGGGACATGCACGGTACATAACTCTAAATATTTAAATGTATATATATTTGTTTACCAAATAAAGCAGCAATCCATGGGTATGGAGTGGAATAAAGCAGAAACAAAAGGACGGTGATGAAATAGTCAGAAGAAGAGAAAGCAATAAACAATGGAATACAAATTTGGCACTTAGTACTGTATAATGTATTTTTCTATATGTCCCAAAGCAGTAAAGCACTTTGAAGTATATCCTGGTCAGGAGATAATGAAATATTCCTAACCGGTGCTGCAGCCACGGCATCATTGCCAATGGCCCATTGCCGTTTCCCATCATTGGACACACCTCTGGAAATACACGTGTATTCCAGGCTCCAGGTGCATTTCATGATGTGCCCATGAGGGTTTTGTCTTTGAAGGATGTGGCCAGAAACCATTGACACTCCGCTCCTGCTAAATGAATGAATCTATCTCCCGAACAAGGAGGTTTTGTGAAAAAAAAAAAATGACAGAAAGGACTGCTTCAAGAAAGAATATGATTCAAAAGTGTCAGTTTATGAAATCCTGAAACTCCCAAGAAGATAGCCACCCACGGGGACTTGCTTTGCTTTAGCATTGCTAGCATTCCGTATGCAGAGATAACAACAATATGAGATTTATTTGACTCTGCTGGTGAATTTGCCATTGGCAAGTTATGGGGTGTGAGGCACTCGTGTTGATGGCGATTGAATCTTGTGCAATGTAATAACTCATTTTAATTGACAGAAATTGTTCTCCTGATGTATGGCTGTAGTATGAGAGAAATACACAAATGGAATGTTATTAGAAAACCAAAGACTAGGCTTCTGCATTGTTCCCTGAATTTCATATCAAGGTTTCAGGGGGGGGGGCAGTTTTAATACCATTAGACAAAAATAATCTTTAATTTTTTTTAAATGTATTTATGAATAATGTATGAATAATATAGACTTTAATTCAATAAACTATTATATAATTAACACTTTGTCCCCAGTGAGGTGTGCTAAGCAATGCAAAAGTATACTGCTAGCTTTACTGTAGGAAGCACATTTGGAAGAATTAAGGCAATCTTTCCTGGATACCTTCCGCTATGCCTCAAGAGGAAAGTGTTTGACCAGTGTATTCTGAGTGTGCTTTGTACTCCTCCTAGGAATCCTTCTATTAAACCTCTTATTTCTGTTTGTACTGCTAGTGTTTTCTCTGAACCACTGTTTCATACCTTTTTCCATATTTTGTAAGATGTTCCTTGCCCTGAGGGAATCTAGTTGACATTTTCCATTCAGAAATATTACATTTCCAAGCTATAGTTATACATTTTCCATCCAACAAAAGTGGTTTAGACTGAAAATTGTTCATATAAAAAAGGGGTTTGAGTGTTTTAAAATCTTATGTTTTTACAAATAATGTTGATAGGTGAAATTACATTAACTAACGCATGTTTAAATTTGATTTGCAAAAGAGATAGAACATAGACTTTCCTTTGTTCACGTAATTTAGCATTCTCTAAGCTGTAACTAAGAGTTTGTCCTGACCAATCTACTCTCCCAACTGGACCTCTTTGTATAGTATTACAGTAGGTGATCCACAAAGTAGACTTACCAGAAACTCACCATCTCTTGTCCATGTCATAAAAGACTCAGGTGATAAACGTAACTGTGTACTACAAGCATGTCAAACGCAAAGGCTAACACGGGCCAAATAAACAAGGTTTAAGTTTATGTGGGCCGCAAAAAAACAAAA
>NC_134483.1:514150257-514225257 GCF_040206685.1 Ascaphus truei
AACCCCCAAGGTAATGGGGTGGACGGCTTCCCCCCCCCTCCCCCGCAAGAGCTAATCCCGTGAAATGTTATCCTACAACTCCCTTTACATACTTTGATAACAGAAATGGGAACGCGACATAATATTGGGGCAGTTTATTAGTGAAGTATTTGTAGAATCAACACTGACATTATGAGCATCTTAAAAAAGGTGATCAACTGTCCTGAGCTAGATCATATGCTATAAAGCAGTCTCCATGCTAAGGAAGTTTTTAGCCCCACATATTTGAACAGCAAACAAGATTATTATTTTTTTAAAGGTGCTCTGCACACATTTGAGTAAATAAGACAGCATAAGTTGGTGGGATCTGGAAAAAATATGGCCATTGAATGATTTGTGTCAGTTCTCAGAAGGCAGGGCCTAGTGCTGCAATTGCTCTTTTCTCACCTTCTTCTAGAGAAGAGGGCTGCCACTTTTCCCTTGCCTGGGAAGATTTTTGCCCCATTTATTTGAATAAGGCTAAAAACCATGTCTGACGCACAGAAGACCATTTCACAGCACGCCGAGTAGGACCCACAGAGTTGCCCTTTTTATTTTGCAAAAGGAGACACTCAACATTGATAGAAATACACATGAATGAGAATAAAAATGTATTCAGCAGGGACCTAGGAGACTACACACAAAGTATGCTGCATCCCAGCTCTCCGGAGGCAGTAACTGGCACTGTAATTGCTCTTTTCTCACATTGATTCTCTCTCTCAGACAAAAGGTAGAGGTTATTATTCCATGACGGCGCTCTGTCTGTCACTCTCTCCGTTCAGCACGTTAAAAAACATAAAAGTGCAATGCACCTCGTTTCAGCTGCGTTTTATTTTTATGAACAAGAGCATTTACATATATAACATTCCCTTAGTGTTGTAGACTTTTCAGTCAGATTCCAGCAGTGCCTTGTTGCCTTAGACCAAGGGATGGGCAACTCCAGTCCTCAAGGGCCACCAACAGGTCAGGTTTTCAGGATATCCCTGCTTCAGCACGAGTGGCTCAATCCGTTGCTCAGTCTTCTACTGAGCCACGGATTGAGCCACCTGTGCTGAAGCAGGGATATCCTGACCTGTTGGTGGCCCTTGAGGACTGGAGTTGCCCACCCCTGTCTAAGACACACTTCATTTACTGTGCAAGGCCAGTGCAATCAATCATATCTTCTCATCGTGGCATACCAAGTGAAGGGCATTATAAATAGGATAGGTTTACAATATATATATATATATTAAAAAAAACACTACAGTTTAGTGATCCCACTGAAACAATATTCAATAAGAATGTTTTAACAGATCCACGAAAAAGGTCAACCGGTATTTAATGAGACTTCAACGTAAGCCATGGTGCCTTTCAAGACAAGGGTGAATAGGTAACAAATATACCAGAAAACTGTTATATATACAAAGATATAATATAATAATAACAATTATGAAAAGAGCTTACACTATGAGCCTTGAGTAACAACAACAAAAGAGCCCCCAAATAGTATAAGTGAGGCATAAGCTACATACAACGGTGTGCAAGCCAAGTGATTGTGGTGTTACACAAGTGATATGTGTAAGGTACGTGTGTCCGTGTACATGGTGCTGCCCCAATGGCTATACGCATAATTTACTGAAGCATGAGATCAGTTAGCAATTATCCTGGCACAATTGCAAGATCAGATGCTCTCCCGTATCGTCCAGTAAATGACTCGTGCTTGAAACGTCCACTGATGGACACACACATTACAAAAGCAGCCTCGCCACCTGTAGCACGATCTTATTGCACTTGAAATCCAATCAATGCTAAAGAACCTTACAAGAGCGAGGCTTTACAGGGAGGTAACTGCATATAGGATGTGTAGGGTGAGTGTCAGAGAGCAGGATAGTGAGTATTTCTACTTATGGTGCACGCACAGTTTCACTTGAATACATGCACCCGTAAGCACTTGCAGTTGCCCTTGGGTAGGAGAAAGCAGATCGAGAAATGCAACTGCAGCCCATTTTCAGCTCCATTTTGCAGTACGCAGCCGTTTAATGCTTGTGCACAGTAGTGACAATGAGGCTGATAATTAACAGAGATCAGATCACATAATCCTCTGCTATATCTTCAATGCCATCAGATTGATGTATTGATGAGTTTTCAGCAAAATCAGGTCTGGTTGAGCTTGTCCAGTATGAGCTGCAGTCATATTTGCAATGTGTAATCCTACATCCCTACCCATGTGTGCAGCGCTCTGCAGCATAACATTTCAGGAACTAGCAAATAACGAAGCACTCAATGATGAGGCAGGCTCTCCTTCAGCAGCAAACGAGTTAAACAGCAACTCAACCATCCCAATGATTAATTAGCGTCCTCAAACAATATCCCCCCTGCAATCCTCCCAGGGCAAGTCAGGGACAACATGTACATTTGCATTTCTCATGAACAGCTCCAGGATTGGTTTTAATCCATAGGCAACCAGCATGTCAAACAAACCATCCCCTGCTCTACCATTCACAGCAACAGAAGGGGAGGGGGAAAAAAGACGTGTTTCAATCCAGGGCAGGAATACATGTGCATGTTTGCGAAACCAAGGGCAAACTGCTGGAAGGTGGATCCAGATCCCCCCGCCTTCTTACCTGCTGCTTTCCTGGCTGCCCTGGCGTCTCCGGTCTCAGGGATTGGCAGCCTGGCCGCGGGCACGCTGCTCACAGTAACCAGGACAAAGCAGAGTGTGCCCCACGCTGCGATCATTCCCACGGGGATCCCTCTGCACAGGGGGAAGCCGCGGCCCCCTCCAACCTCAGACATCCTCTGCTCGCATGCTGGGCTCTGCCCTGGAATTCCCCCGGCAGGTCCCCTCTCTGCCAGGGAGCTGGCTACCTGTGCAGATGCAGAAGTGAGAGAGAGTCAGCTTCTCGCATTCAGGAACGTTAAGTCAGTGGAGTGATTTTATTGTATGTCTTTATTTATATAGCACCATTAATGTACATAGCGTTTCACAGTAGTAATACGCGACAATCATATAAATAACAAATAATCCAAATAACACATAATGGGAAGAAGTGCTTCAGGCATAAAAGTAACATTTAGGAAAAGGAGTCCCTGCTCCGAGGAGCTTACAGTCTAATTGGTAGGAAGAATGTACAGAGACAGTAGGAGGGCGTTCTGGTAAGTGCGTCTGCAGGGGGCCAAGCTTTATGTATCATGCGTATAGTATTAGCCACGGTGCGTCAGTGATCCACATTGATGTGAACAAAAGAGAAAAGTAGTGGGTACAGTGCCTGATTTCAGAAGTCTTTGGTAGTTGAAAGGTGTATGCTAAATTTAAACTGCAATTACAAGGAACCTTTTTTTTATAGCATGAATACCTTTTCATTTACCCTTTGTGCTTCTGGTCCTACAAATAAAAGGAGTCTTAATCTGTGCTCCTTGTATGTATGTATGTACGTCTTTTTATATATATAGCGCCATTAGTGTACATAGCGCTTCACAGTAGTAATACACGGGACAATCATATAAATAACAAATAATACAAATAACAGATCATGGGAAGAAGTGCTTCAGACATAAAAGTAACATTTCGGAAGAGGAGTCCCTGCTCCGAGGAGCTTACAATCTAATTGGTAGGTAGGGAGAACGTACAGAGACAGTAGGAGGGAATTCTGGTAAGTGCGTCTGCAGGGGCCAAGCTTTATGTATCATGTGTCAAGTATTATCCACGGTGCTGCTCAAATGCTTCTTTAAGCAAGTGTGTCTTAAGGTGGGTCTTAAAGGTGTATAGAGAGGGTGCTAGTCGGGTACTGAGGGGAAGGGCATTCCAGAGGTGTGGGGCAGTCAGTGAGAACGGTTTAAGGCGGGAGAGGGCTGTAGATACAAAGGGGGTAGAAAGAAGACATCCTTGAGCAGAACACCTTCAATGCGCCTAAAGTAATAAAGATTTCTAAGCAAAGCAGTCTGGCACTGAGGAGGTTAAAGACTAAAAATCACAGTTTTTATCCTTCAAACACTATATAGTTTAGCAATAAGGAAGCATGGGGACATGGCCCTTACAATTCCTTTTAAATGTGTACATTAACTTATTGTCCACATTTAAAATGTAATAAAAACCTGGGTTTAATCATACATTTAATGTGGCGCTAATGTTTGAAGAAATGACCTGTGCATTACTCACAGATGGACCTTGCTAGTAAACGATTTATATAGAAGCCAGGGGAAACGGTGAAATAAAATGTATCAGGGAGATGACAAGGGTAGTTTATCAAAATCTTGGGGCAATTCTGGTGCAACAAAAGTCCTACAGTTCAACTGATCTTGATAATAAATCTAGTGCTGCTTTTTGTGCGTTCAACAGGACCAGTGTTCTGGTCCAAAACATTATTTTTTTTATTTACTAAAAATTACACTTACTTGTAAAAGACCAAAACATAAATTTAAAAAAAAAAACACCTCTGCATTTCTAGTCTTGTTCTTTCATTTTAATAAAAATGTACTCTCTTTGGACGGTGCCCTCCTGCTTTCAAATACTGCACCTCTAATACACAAGAAGGTCAAATACCTATAATGTATCTCAGTTGGGAAGGCAGAATAACTCCCTGCTATTCTACATCAAACAACTCAAAGCCTCTCCATGGAGAGCATGACCCTACCACAGTACTGCAGGAGCTATTTTTTGGTGTGGGGGTGCTGTACATTCAACATTTGTAACATACATAACCAGAATGTAAACATTTATAAATCCAAGGGAGGAAGCAGCACCCCGCACCCTAGATTGCCACCCCGGTATTATGCCATCCCTACTGCAATGTAGAGCAGCACAGCTCTGAAACACATTGGGTACCAGAGAGGAACTCACAGGGGAATGGATGTTCATTACACAAGGTAACTGACAGCAATGAACAAACTCAATACATCTGTACCTAAACTTGATTACATCGCATCCCCCCGTGGCTACAATGTACCTATACAGAGATTGCAAATCCAATCACAAATACGCTCGTCTGGCATCTGAAAAGAAGAAGAAAAGTGGGAAGCCAGCAAAATAACTCTTCTTCATCCCAGCAAATCTCTTTGTAAAACAAAATCACATATCCATGTTCTCCTACACATTGCACCAGGATCCAAAAAGGAACCAGCGCAAAACAAAAAAATGCCAAGAAAGTGATCACGAAAGCCTGATCTCCGCAAGCACAGGTAAATAACCGAGTGATGTTGACCTAACGTGGTTAATAGAACTTTCCGGGACACTTCCCATGCATTTTGAGAATTCATAGTCCAGCGATCGGACATAAACGTGCTGCGTGTGTCCCCGTCCCCATCACTTCACCGGCTTCAGCACAGAGAGACAGAGGACCTACCTGCGCCTTGCACTGCGGGTCCCCCCTCCCTCCTGCTTTGGATCCCTTAATCTGCTACTAATGTCCAGCACAGCAGCCGTGTCAGATCCTTAGCCCGTGCAGCTCATCAGCTGGCGGGGGAGCACTGCTCCTGGTTTCCCCAAGTCCAACTTCTCTACTCCCGCTTCTCCCCCCCAAGCAATGTGCCGGGGACTGTGCAGCTCCTCCTCTCCCTGATCATCCTCCTGTGCAGGGCGGGGAGCTGCTGCTAAGCCACGCCCACAGAACGCCTCCCCAGAGAACAAGAACGGCTGTGCACATACTAAGCCACGCCCACAGAACGCCTCCCCAGAGAACAAGAACGGCTATGCAAATACTAAGCCACGCCTGTCCGGATAACAAACCACGCCTACACCGCCTAACAAGCCACGCCCACTACGGGTGACGTAAGTAACCCCCCCTGCTGACAAAAAGGGATCAAGGGATTAACGCTTTCAGCGCTGCAGTGGGCTGCTTTGCAATGCCTTCCAAGTGTGGGCAGCAAGGGGAGGTCGCTGGTGTTAACAAATATAGTGTCAGTTTAGGTTAATAAGTAGTAGTGGCACCCAGTGCCATGTGTGATGTGATCGTTGTTCACCATTTCTTTGCTGCAATATATACATATTAGATGTATTTATTCTGTTTACCCGGGTGTGAAGAAAAAGAAAAACAAATAGCACGTGATGTATCAAAAAGAAACACATGTCCCATTAAATGCAAAAAATATATTCTTCTGCGCAGAAACTACGGGAGGTGTTGATCCATTTAATGTAACCATGTATCTGGCATCATAACTCTGTGCCCAGGACATGCCTGGAAACGAGAGGTAACTTCTCCATGTATCATTTCCTGGTAAACCAAGTGTGAAACGGGGCGCTACGGATTTGTGCAAAACGAATTTATTCAGCCAATTTCCTGACGTTTCGGCAGATGCAACTGCCTTTTCCCAGTATAGCTAGCTGGCATGTATACGTGTCCGAAACGTCCGAAAGTTGGCTGAATAAAAAAGTTTTGCACAAATCCGTAGTGCCCCGTTTCACACTTGGTGTGCTGATTCTGGAGTACTGACGGATTCCCTGAACCAGCAGCCGCGGCGATTATATCCTTTTTCCCTTTTTTTTTGTGGTGTGCAGCATACATCTGTTATAATTTCCTGGTAAAACATTTTTATAAATAAATACATTTCTACAGGCTGCAAAAAAAAAAAGCCTTCGATTCATCAGAGAAATATACACGCTGCAAGATACTGTATGGGACATTACACCAGTTTCGACCTGGTTTTTCAGATCAGCCACATTATATGATTACGCCGTACTCTTCTTTGATGACTGGTGCTGTTTTCTCTGCAGTCAGGAGGTCCTGTGCTACTTCTTATTTTTGGGAGGGGGTTTGGGAGGGGGGGGGATCTTGGTGCATATATTACAGTTGGGATCTGGTAGAACCAACCCTAAAGGGTTCTCAGTAACAGCGCTCATTATGATATTTTCTTTAGGGTACGTTTTAGAGTGCTGTTTCTTTTCTATTTTGTTAATTAATAGGATATATATATATATATATATATATATATATATATATATATATATATATATATATTTATATATCCTTTCTTTTTTTTAAAGTGAGGATATAGGTTGCTAAATTAAAAAGGTATTCTTTCCACCTTTTACTATCACAGTTCAATCGCTGAGAAAATTGGACTTATTCACATTGCTGACTGAGGGGCCAGGCACATTTAGTAATGCCTTGCAGGCCTCTACTGCGTCTGATTAAAAGGGGCATCTCCCTTTTAACGCGTCCAAACTAAATACGCCTTTAGAGAAAGATAACAAAAGATCTGTGCCTGTTGGATTTGACTTTTTTGGAATCAGGAGTCAGCAGCACTTTTTTTTAAAAAGGTGCTTCAATCAATGACTGTGTGACGTTTTACACGAACATAGAATCGTTTTAGGGGACGGTTCAAAGTGCCAGGAAAGACAAACTCATTAAAAAAAACGTCATATTTAATTTTTTGATGTCAAGTGAAGAATATTTTATTCTCTTATTTTCATCGGGGTCCTGGGAAATACATTTTTATTGGATACTTATTCTCCTCTGCTGTATGTTGTCTCACTACTGGCAGCGTTGTAATAATCCCTTTCCCAACAGAGAACAGGACAACAATTTAGCTGTAGATTTCACAACTGACAGCTTTGTCGCCAAAAGACATTAAATAAAGAATGCAAAAACTTTCCGGAGCATTTCTGTGTGGAAATGTAAAAAACATTTTTTTAAATGACAAAATACGTATACTTGTTCTTTTTTTTTTTTTTTTTTTGTTTCCTAAGTGTCAGGTAGCTGTTTTTAACATATTAAACATGCCACTGTCCTTAGTTCACCTGGGACCCCCTGGGGAGTACCCGATTAACCACTTCACTGCCAGAGAGGCCAGCCAAGGTGTTGGATCTGTATCAGATACAACGTTTTTCAAGCAGTCCTCACCAAAGAGGTTAGATACATTTTGCAAAAAGCCTCCCGCTCACGTGGTTGCCACGAAAGCCTTAGAAGTATAAAATAGGACTTTAAAAGTCATGCTTATCTGTTTATAAAGGTGCCAATCGCCTGTTTTTGGTTCCAGCGCAAATAGCATCCTTATTTAAATATGATAAATCCAGTCATGTACTGTATGGAGTTTTAATCCTGACGGAGAAATGCACACGAAACAAGATAATATAGTCATTTAAATTATGTTGTGTTCGGCCGTAGCAAGGTGACAGTAATTAATACAGCACTAACTACAAATGCCTTACAAATCTTCTTTTCCATGGACTTCTTCTGCACATCATCTAACATACTACTTAGATTGCAAGCTCTTTATGAGAGACTGGTCACTCTCAATGTGTACCTTTTATTTTGATCGCTTATCTATATTTGTATTATATTTCCCTATATAATATACATGTACACCTATATATTATTGTGTCTAATATTGTATTATATGTCCCTGTATTGTGCATAATACATCTGTAAAAAGGCGTGTACACGATTGGCTGTGTATAAATACAAATATGTATGTATACTGTTGTCCTCTTCAACTATTCACATGCAATCTGCAAGTGACACCAGATCGCCAAGAATTGAATCAAGTACTATATAGGATCAGTACTCTAAAAATCTGATAATAAATATGTTGTTTTGTGAGATTCAGGTAACATTTCATACACAATTCAGACTTTGATCAGCCTTAAAACTGCAGATCTGTTGACCGTCTGTGAGTCGAACGCACCGAAAACACAGCTTCCCACCACAAGTTATTGTCATATATTTTAAAACTTGTTATCGCTTCAGAAAAATATTTTCCACAGGACATAGCCCAAACATCTCTGTCTACATAGGCTTGCTGCCTTTTCTCTTTCTTTGTGTTTATTTCTGTCAGGCAGAAGTTTTGCCGTTTTCATGTAACAGTTTGTGTGCGGTGTACATTCAAATAGCATTGTAGATAGCTGCACACAGTAAACACAAACTCTAGCAGGCTACAAGGGGCGTTCAAAGCCTGTCAGCTATAACCCTTCAGTGCCAGAAGGGCAAGGAAATCATTGTCTATTATATTGTAAAATGTTGTATAAAACACAGAGCAAGGTAATTTTACCATTCATATGAAGCGGGTTTCTTTGATACCATTATACAGTACTTTCCCATGCAAATGAGGTGAATTAATAAGCTCTTGATAGCTAACGCTTGAAAGACTTGTTTCAAAGTGAACGTTGGGTCTGTCATAACTCAGCACTAGAATTTCACTGAACAAGAGTGTGCTGCTATTCAATACTGCCTGCCGCGAAACAGAACAATAGCGAAATGTCATTCCGATAAAACACAAACACCGACAAAATAAACTCTTCGCTTTGGACACTTCCTTCTGCAAAGAATAGAATCGCTTTTTCGGCAAATTCTGTATGTAACCCTAATCCTCACCGCCAATTCATTTGGGACGTAGGACGCGCCAGTAAATCTGTAGGGCTACATCAGCTTACACACACAGGGTATTTATTGCACGCAATTTTGGGGGATGATGACAACATTTGGGATGTAGTCTATATAGTTTATATCAGGGGTGGCCAACTTTGGTCCTTAATGGCTATGAAAAGGTCAGGTTTTCAGGGTTTCCCTGCGTCAGCAATGGTGGCTCAACTGAGCCACTGGTTGAGCCACCTGTGCTGAAGCAGGGATATCCTGAAAACCTGATCTGTGAGTGGCCCTTGAGGACTGGAGTTGGCCACCCCTGGTTTATATTAACATTAATATTTTTTCGCATTTGCCTACCTGTGCAGATAGTGCTGCATTTTGATCTAAGGAATCACATTTTCCCTTTTTTATTTTGGTTTTACTAGTCTGGGTATCTGCACAGAAGTAAGGTGTTCTAAAAGGAATGCAATACCATGAGCTCCCGTCTCCGTCTAGAAGCTCCTTGTTAAGAAAGCAAAAAGCCCTTTAGAACTTGTTACTACTACACGTGACAGTAAATAACACTGATAGGGTTAAAGTAGAATTAGCCTTTTTATGCAGGGCAAAGTCCATCAATAGCTATTAGCAGGATGGACAAGAACGCAAGGACCATGCTTCGGATTGTTGTACACCTATGAATGCTGGGAGCATATCCCCTTTACACTCAGAATCTCCACAGCTGGCTTACCGCTGGAGGCAGGGTGCTTGATGTAAAGGTGCATTCCCACGTAGCCAGCCAAAAAACGGAAATTAATAGCAAATTGCGTTTCTTAGGAACCTCTAAATGAGGGGAGTGTTTGTGAATGAAGTGTATTCGTTACCTTAAGCCCACCCTGCCTTTTATCAGGGAGCCAATGAAGAGCAAGGAAGGGGGGAAAAGCCGGGGATCGGTCTGTGAAAACTCTTGTTGAGTAAACAGAGACATCAGACAAAAGGGAGCACCCTGGAGTAAATCTCCCCCCCCCCCCCCAAGTCTTTTTTTACTATGTTTATAAACATACTTTTAAAATAGCATTATATAAGACGTTGTACCCAGCGGCACTCAAAGCACTTTACAATATAGCGAGATACACAGCTCTGTACATAGAATAACACATTTTTGAAACTCTTGAATCTGTGCCGAGGACAGCTCACGGGCACGCGCAGGGGGGGGCGATCACGCAGGCCACCCACATTGTTGCAATGTGTCTCATCGCGGCCAGCGCGAGCGCCCGCACCAGCTCAGCGCCACCCTGGACGCAGCCTTACATAGGCACAGCTCTTGCGGAGCTTACAATCTATGATTGGTGCCTGAGGCACAGGGAGATAAAGTAACTTGCCCAAGGTCACAAGGAGCCGACTCTGGGATTTGAACCAGGCTGTTTTAAAGTCTATGTTGTTTTCAAAGTCAATGTCTTCACTCACTGAGCCACCTATAAATACTGATAGGCGGACGATTTTGTCACAAAAGGCATCAATCACCCAGATGTAACCACATAAACATGTCACTGTTATAAGTACAGGGGATATTGTCCCCTTAAAGCAACATTATTTTATATTCTGATATGCCCTATTCCCTAAGCATTTGTTCTCCCTCTCTCAACAATTTGCCTAAATCACTAATATTTCTGTTTTGCCCTGCGGGTTCTATCACAAATCAGAAATGGAAAATGGCACCGGGAGAGAAGGAGAGAGGGAGAGAGGGAGAGAGGGAGAGAGGGAGAGAGAGAGAGAGAGAGAGAGGGGGGGGAGAGGGGGAGAGGGAGAGAGGGAGAGAGGGAGAGAAGGAGGGAGAGTGGGAGAGAGGGAGAGAAGGAGGGAGAGAGACCCTTTGTGCTCAGTTTTGCCTGACCTGACATTGGTCTTCAGTGGGGTATGTCTTATACTTTTCAGCATTGTGTCATTTAATGGCTGGCAAGAGATAAAAGGGGGCAGCTGGGGTTGGCCATGAGTAAAAAAACAAGGATAGAGAGAGACAGGCTTTATGGCGCTAAAGTGCATGTTTCTGTCTAGTCTGTCCAAGGACAGGCAACACTGATAACAGGGAGCTGACAAACTGTAGGGAAGGCTCTTGGACATAGGCTAAACCAATCCGCCTTTTACCTTGTAAGGACACATTTTCTCATATACCATGGTGTCTAGTGGACTTTTGTTTACTAGAAATAGCTTTAAATAAAGTCATGGAAATGCATAAGTCAAATCATTTTAATGCAAAGATGAACATATTTATGGTATAATGGACTCAGCAGTTAAAGATGCAGTCACAGATAAGACCAAATTGTACTCACAGCAATAATATGTCCAAATAGGTTGCCAAAATGTGAAATATATTAAGGGATTCTTGTTTTCTGTGTTTATTTTCTTGTAAAATCGGTGGCTCTTTAGTTCATTTTTTAAATATTTTTCCATATGACAAAAATTCAGTGATTTTCAGTGTTTAAATAATGTATGTAACACCTTCCCCCCCTCTCCCCTCCCCCTCCCCCCCAAGGGAGATTTGGTTCTGGCTACCGGGTGTAGTGCTGCTCACCTGTTAGGCTCTCAGGATTCAGAGCTTCCGCCGGTGGTAGTGGGGATAAACAGGACAGGTTTTCGGATCTTATCTGCTGTCTCTTTGGTGCAGCGCCTCCATCCAACAGGGCCTATCGTAGATAGGTGCAGTCCCTGCAGGGAACCTCTCTTCCCTCCCCCTGAATGACTGTGTAACAGGGACTTATCCCTGTTTAAATAAAGCAGCATCAGAGCTCTGAGAATCCAGCAGAGAGATAGTTAATTGCAGCCACTCAATTAACTAGTCTCCATCTGGACTAATGAGAGCTCTGTAAAAAGCCTCATGTGAGACACAGGAGAGAGATTCCTTAGCTCACATTTGGGCTGGCATAAGGAGAAGGAGGACTGTATAGCTTTTCCTTAGCCCACAACTGGGCTAACCTGAGAAAAAGATGATGTCTTGATGCACACAGAAGGACTGTATGATGACAGCAAGACAAAGGGATAAGACCTCTATACCTGGAGACAGACATTTCCATAGCACACAAGGGTGCTGACCCAGGAGAGCAGAGAGGCCTTCCCCTACAGCTACAACAACAAAAACAGATAAGAGACTTTCTTGGTGGACTGTTGTATATCTCTATATATATGGTTGGGTGGTAATCAGTTTAGCTACCCACCCAGTTAGAGAGGGCTGGAGTAAAGGTTTAGATAATCTCCAATGCGGAGTAAGCCTTTATTTTGTTTATATTTAATGTTTTGCCTTGTTAAACGAACAGGCGCAATAAAGCCGGGATTTAATTTCACCCTAATCGGTCTCCATTAAATATACCTCTGCACACATCTCTTACAGACTGCATCCTCAGGTAGGAGTAAAACAAGGGTCTTTATTCTTACAGCATACAGCACATCTTCTGGGTCACTGGAGCCAACCCAAGGAGCTTGAGGCCCCAGGAATCTCTCCTTAACTCCCCTACTCCCTGCTGGAGTAAGGAGTAACAGCTCCCACTCTCCTGAGGGAGGGGACATGAAATAGCTCCCTGGCTCCGCACACAGAAAATATCCTTTTCCCCCTGAGGGGAGAGGATAGAACAGAACCAAACCTGGCTGAAGAACAGGAACGCACACTCTTCCCCCTAAGGGGAGAGCACAGAGTAAATTTAGGCTGCAACCAAGTTTTGTTACCAGGGGAGGGTCCCAGGTCATAGCCCTGGTTATGGGTAGCACCTTGGCCTTGGGCCCACCTCCCCTCTGTCACTACTAAAGAGTTACTTACTACAGCAAGTAAGAGTTACTTACTACTACAATGATTAACCCTAACACTGCCTGCCCTGGTACCAGGACTTATATGTTAGGCAGAGGAATTTAGTAGCCTAGGGGTACATGGCTACATGCTCCCCCTGGTGGAACCCTCACATCCCATCTGAGGCACCCAAATTGGAGAAGAGGATAAACATATCATTGGAAAACATTGGAATAAACATGAGTACAACAAGATCCTGCCTTCACTGAAGAATCTATACTCATACATCAGTAATAATGCTTTGGATCAGGCTTGTGAACCATCCTGCCCTCATCATACGGTACTGTTACCGAATAGCAATGCTTCTGGCACCTCTCTGAGATATACTCAACCCTGTCCATGCAGATGTTCCTGCCTACCTTCCATACTCTGACTAGGTAGGACACCTTCTCCTCATTATAGTAGCATGAGACATTACCTCAGGCAGCTAGGTAATCTAAAACAGCATCTCTGACCCATTCCTCACTATTAGCTTCCACGTCTCTCATTAGAGTGCAGGGACATAAGGCTAATCATATCCGTGAGATTTCCTATAGCATTGGACCACTATACGATCCACCCGACTATTCTTAATTAAGTTCTGCCCACAGGCTTGCCTTGGCAGTACCCAAAATAGTGGCTCTTTGGATAGGGTCTCCTTCTTCACCACCTCCAGGCCTGAAGGTGACATCACCCCTAGTCTGATATCTCTATCACGATCCTTAAGGATCTCTGCTGTTTCCTCGGGGGTAAACTCTCCCTCCTCCCACCAATGAACCACTGTGTTGCCTTGTATTTATAGAAACCTAGTCATATTCATGTGTGGCACATATCCCTGAAACATTGGATCCTACCATGGTTCTACCTTTCCCACACTAGAGCTAGGCATATCAACACATTCATCACGCATTGAACCAACAGTAGATGGTCGTCTGGAACTGCCAGATGTACAGGATCCTTCCCGGGAAGACATAGTATAATCCAACATCCCACCTCTTGAACCATGTCTCAATGTCTCAGGCGCCTTGCGCCTACCTCGGCCCATCACCGCACAAGTACCTTGTGGCTATCTGGGTCCTCGGTGGCCTTACAATCTCGGGCCTCCCCTACTCCCTGGTGGGGTAAGGGGTAACAGCTCCCACTCCCCTGAGGATGGGGACATGAATCAGCTCCCTGGCTCTGCACATGGGAACACATCCTTCTCCCCCTGAGGGGACAGGATAGAACAGAACCAATACTGGCTCAAGAACAAGAACACACACTCTTCTCCCTAAGGGGAGAGCACAGACTACATTTAGGCTGCAACCCCTTTTTGTTACCAGGGGAGGGTCCCATGTCATAGCCCCGGTTATGGGCAGTACCTTGGCTTTGGGCCCACCCCCCTGTCACTACCAGGGAGTTACTTACTACAGTAAGGGCAATGATTAACCTTAACACTGCCTGAGCTGGTACCAGGACCTATATGTTAGGCAGAGGAATTTAGTAGCCAAGGGGTACACACATGTATAAAAATAAAAAATAGCAAAACAGTATCATTCTGTCTTTAGGATTTTTGCATTTTTTAACACACATATATACACATTTCTATACACAAAAATATAACTTGTGATTGTAATCAGAAATACTTTTGTTTCTTACCGAACGAAAAAAGGATTTCAACCGGTTTTGCACCGGCATCATAAGAGAACAGTCAGGGACGTTTTAGAGCCGCATTTCCATAGTGTAGATGGATATCTGTGTACTGGGGGCAGGGGATCTGTGTGCTGGGGGCAGGGGATCTGTGTGCTGGGGGCAGGGGATCTGTGTGCTGGGGGCAGGGGATCTGTGTGCTGGGGGCAGGGGATCTGTGTGCTGGGGGCAGGGGTTCTGTGTGCTGGGGGCAGGGGATCTGTGTGCTGGGGGCAGGGAATCTGTGTGCTGGGGGCAGAGGATGTGCTGGGGCAGGGGATCTGTATGCTTGGGGCAGGGAATATGTGTGCTGGGGGCAGGGGATCTGTGTGCTGGGGGCAGGGGATCTGTGTGCTGGGGCAGGGGATCTGTGAACTGGGGCAGGGGATCTGTGTGCTGGGGGCAGGGGATCTGTGTGCTGGGGGCAGGGGATCTGTGTGCTGGGGGCAGGGGATGTGCTGGGGGCAGGGGATCTGTGTGCTGGGGGCAGGGGATCTGTGTGCTGGGGGCAGGGGATCTGTGTGCTGGGGGCACGGGATCTGTGTGCTGGGGCAGGGGATCTGTGTGCTGGGGCAGCGGATCTGTGTGCTGGGGGCAAGGGATCTGTGTGCTGGGGCAGGGGATCTGTGTGCTGGGGGCAGGGGATCTGTGTGCTGGGGGCAGGGGATCTGTGTGCTGGGGCAGGGGATCTGTGAACTGGGGCAGGGGATCTGTGTGCTGGGGGCAGGGGATCTGTGTGCTGGGGGCAGGGGATCTGTGTGCTGGGGGCAGGGGATCTGTGTGCTGGGGGCAGGGGATCTATGTGCTGGGGGCAGGGGATCTGTGTGCTGGGGGCAGGGGATCTGTGTGCTGGGGGCAGGGGATCTGTGTGCTGGGGGCAGGGGATCTGTGTGCTGGAGCAGGGGATCTGTGTGCTGGGGGCAGGGGATCTGTGTGCTGGGGCAGGGGATCTATGTGCTGGGGGCAGGGGATCTGTGTGCTGGGGGCATGGGATCTGTGTGCTGGGGCAGGGGATCTGTGTGCTGGGGGCAGGGGATCTGTGTGCTGGGGCAGGGGATCTGTGTGCTGGGGCAAGGGATCTGTATGCTGCGGACAGGGGATCTTTGTGCTGGGGGCAGGAAATATGTGTGTGCTGGGGGCAGGGGATCTGTGTGCTGGGGGCAGGGGATCTGTGTGCTGGGGGCAGGGGATCTGTGTGCTGGGGGCAGGGGATCTGTGTGCTGGGGGCAGGGGATCTGTGTGCTGGGGGCAGGGGATCTGTGTGCTGGGGGCAGGGGATCTGTGTGCTGGGGGCAGGGGATCTGTGTGCTGGGGGCAGGGGATCTGTGTGCTGGGGGCAGGGGATCTGTGTGCTGGGGGCAGGGGTTCTGTGTGCTGGGGGCAGGGGATCTGTGTGCTGGGGGCAGGGAATCTGTGTGCTGGGGGCAGAGGATGTGCTGGGGCAGGGGATCTGTATGCTTGGGGCAGGGAATATGTGTGCTGTGGGCAGGGGATCTGTGTGCTGGGGCAGGGGATCTGTGAACTGGGGCAGGGGATCTGTGTGCTGGGGGCAGGGGATCTGTGTGCTGGGGGCAGGGGATCTGTGTGCTGGGGGCAGGGGATGTGCTGGGGGCAGGGGATCTGTGTGCTGGGGGCAGGGGATCTGTGTGCTGGGGCAGCGGATCTGTGTGCTGGGGGCCAGGGATCTGTGTGCTGGGGCAGGGGATCTGTGTGCTGGGGGCAGGGGATCTGTGTGCTGGGGGCAGGGGATCTGTGTGCTGGGGGCAGGGGATCTATGTGCTGGGGGCAGGGGATCTGTGTGCTGGGGGCAGGGGATCTGTGTGCTGGGGGCAGGGGATCTGTGTGCTGGGGGCAGGGGATCTGTGTGCTGGAGCAGGGGATCTGTGTGCTGGGGGCAGGGGATCTGTGTGCTGGGGCAGGGGATCTATGTGCTGGGGCAGGGGATCTGTGTGCTGGGGGCAGGGGATCTGTGTGCTGGGGCAGGGGATCTGTGTGCTGGGGGCAGGGGATCTGTGTGCTGGGGCAGGGGATCTGTGTGCTGGGGCAAGGGATCTGTGTGCTGCGGGCAAGGGATCTGTGTGCTGGGGCAGGGGATCTGTGTGCTGGGGGCAGGAAATATGTGTGCTGGGGGCAGGGGATCTGTGTGCTGGGGGCAGGGGATCTGTGTGCTGGGGCAGGGGATCTGTGTGCTGGGGGCAGGGGATCTCTGTGCTGGGGCAGGGGATCTGTATGCTGCGGACAGGGGATCTTTGTGCTGGGGGCAGGGCCCGGGATCTGTGTGCTGGGGCAGGGGATCTGTGTGCTGGGGGCAGAGGATCTGTGTGCTGGGGCAGGGGATCTGTGTGCTGGGGCAAGGGATCTGTGTGCTGCGGGTAAGGGATCTGTGTGCTGGGGCAGGGGATCTGTGTGCTGGGGGCAGGAAATATGTGTGTGCTGGGGGCAGGGGATCTGTGTGCTGGGGGCAGGGGATCTGTGTGCTGCGGGTAAGGGATCTGTGTGCTGGGGGCAGGGGATCTGTGTGCTGGGGGCAGGGGATCTGTGTGCTGGGGGCAGGGGATCTATGTGCTGGGGGCAGGGGATCTGTGTGCTGGGGGCAGGGGATCTGTGTGCTGGGGGCAGGGGATCTGTGTGCTGGAGCAGGGGATCTGTGTGCTGGGGGCAGGGGATCTGTGTGCTGGGGCAGGGGATCTATGTGCTGGGGCAGGGGATCTGTGTGCTGGGGGCAGGGGATCTGTGTGCTGGGGGCAGGGGATCTGTGTGCTGGGGCAGGGGATCTGTGTGCTGGGGCAAGGGATCTGTGTGCTGCGGGCAAGGGATCTGTGTGCTGGGGGCAGGAAATATGTGTGCTGGGGGCAGGGGATCTGTGTGCTGGGGGCAGGGGATCTGTGTGCTGGGGCAGGGGATCTGTGTGCTGGGGGCAGGGGATCTGTGTGCTGGGGCAGGGGATCTGTATGCTGCGGACAGGGGATCTTTGTGCTGGGGGCAGGGACCGGGATCTGTGTGCTGGGGCAGGGGATCTGTGTGCTGGGGGCAGAGGATCTGTGTGCTGGGGCAGGGGATCTGTGTGCTGGGGCAAGGGATCTGTGTGCTGCGGGTAAGGGATCTGTGTGCTGGGGCAGGGGATCTGTGTGCTGGGGGCAGGAAATATGTGTGTGCTGGGGGCAGGGGATCTGTGTGCTGGGGGCAGGGGATCTGTGTGCTGGGGGCAGGGGATCTGTGTGCTGGGGGCAGGGGATCTTTGTGCTGGGGGCAGGGGATCTGTATGCTGCGGGCAGGGGATCTGTGTGCTGGGGCAGGGGATCTTTGTGCTGGGGGCAGGGGATCTGTGTGCTGGGGCAGGGGTTTCAGTACCTAATCGCCTCCCTCCTTCCCGCACGGCGCAGGAAGCACACTCACATGAGGACACTCCCCCAATTTCGTTCTTGATTTTCCTGTCTTTATCAGTTTCAACCGGAGGAAAAACACTGATTGGTCGGTTGTATTTTATCGGTTAAAACCAAAAATCCAACATTATATTTGAAGGCTTTGTTGGTCATTTTGTGAAGACACGCTAGCCTGAAATTCAGGGTACAGTTTCTCCCCCCCCCCCAATCTTCCCTCCCTGTCTTTATATTTTGGGTCCAAGAAAAAAAAGAGTGTAAAAGGCGCTCCTATATGTGGAGTGTATACTAAATAAAAAAACATTCTTCAAATAGTAATGGTGCTATCTACAAATACTAGAGTGATATAATTGTAATAACCTCCAGTGAACAAATATCAAGGGAACGATGTCAATGAAGTGGGAAGGATAACCCAAACAAATGAAGTGCTCAGTGATAATAGCGAAACACAAGTTGCAGATCAAAACCCTATGAAGGATGGTCCAAGATCCTCTTCAGTGGAATAATGTAGCGAAAAGTTTGGGGAGCACAGATGTCCATTCATTTTTGATTTTATATATATATATATATATATATACTGTATATATATGTATGCATGTCATTTCCCAGAATCCCTTGTTGCAGTGGAAGCGCTGTATGCTGGGTATAATAGAACAAGGGGATCTTTATTTGAGCACTCACTGCATGATGTTCTTACACAGCGATGCAAGTGTTCAGAGGGTTCCTTGACCCTGATAGTATGGGGTCATCTTTCTGGGTCAGATGTTCCCTCAGTTTCAGGACTGAGAGTGGGCCCGCTCATCCCGCCATGGGAGAGACTCACAGCACCAACTGCTCTCTTTCTTCTCCAGAGCAGGACTACTTCATTTTTGGCTCTCTTTCTCATCAGGAAGCAGAAGGGGCGGGCTCATGGTCTATACCTATCCCTCATAGGCTTACACAGGCCATAAGTCACCACCGCATTTCTGTCCATCAGAGAAGAGTACAAGGGGGGGGGGGGTCACTAGCCCACAGAATTAACCTGTTACTGCCTGCAGCTAGCAGGAACTTACATAACAGGGAGGGGAAAGACAGGCAACAATAACATACACTGTTACACATGTAAAAGGCACACAGTGATATCACATGAATCTCCTGGTACTGTCCGAAGGTGTTAAAAATGTTCCCTATTGCATTGTCACAGCAATATAGCAATTTCACAGCAATATATTCGGGAGTCATCTGGTTTTGCAGACAATACGGTTGGCGGCTGTAAGTCTAATGTATCTGGGCAAACATTGATATGCTGCTGGGCAGGTGACTGTCACTTTAGTAAACAATGATGAAACATTTGATAAGAAGTTGAGCCCGCGGAGAAAAATCAATTCACCATTGTTGCTAAATCTGGAAATAAACAGAGCAACCAGTGCACAAGTGACACGAGCGGCTCTCCTTTGTGATACGTAGTTGTTGTTTCTGGAATCACATTTGTATTGCAGCTGAATTAAAGAGGAAAGGAAAATAAGAAAGGATGGCAATGAATTGCTCTGTACCAAGCACAATACCGGGGTTTCCTCAGTGGCACAAGTGGTAGCTGAGCCCACGTACAGTATTGTGATTGCATCCACAAGTACATGTGTGACGCGGCCCTAGTCAAAATCCTGATTTTTCAGGGGGGGGAAGTTGCAAATCTCCAGATCAACGGCCTTACTCTAAATACGCCAAAGCGGCCAGTTTTTGGGCCGAAAATTCTTCCTGACGGCAGAGGCGATTTTTGGATGTAAATGGCATGAACAGGCACTTCTGAGTGTATAGAATAAACCCCAAAGTCTCCAGGGGAATCAAATTCTATAAAACGACCCCAAAAGACCAAAGGGTCAATAAGATATCATCTGAAGTGGCCATACGGGATGTTTTCAGACGGAAATCCGTATTGTCTTGACTGCGGATTTTGGTCGGACGACGGCCCGAATGTCCGCTGCGGAGTATATTATTATTATCATTTATTTATAACGCGCCAACATATTCCGTAGCGCAGTACAATAGAGTATATTATTATTATTATCATTTATTTATAACGTGCCAACATATTGCGAAGCGCAGTACAATAGGATTAGAGGAGGAAAATAATAAAATATCAAACATTTACATACATTGGTACAGTTTGTAAGGCGGGTCCTTGCCCCAAGGAGATTACGCTCTATAAGACAGGGTAAGTGGAAACATAGGGTACAGGGGGTAAGAAGGTTGGTGAGTTTCTTATAGCTGCTTGTTATGAGAAGGAGTTGGCGTTGGGGAAGAAGTAAGTGGGGTTGTGCAGAGATAGAGCTGTGAGAGCAGAGTAATGTGTGAAGCTGGAAATGCTTCATTGTACATGTAGCCAGGTCCCCTCTGGCTCCCCAGACATTTGGTTCTCTCTCTCTTACCTGCAACAGTGTCAGGGCAGTTGCAGGGGTGATTGTGTCACCGGGGGCTCCCGGCGACATCAGCTACAGGGCGCCGCCATCTTGTGTGCGCTCATGCACGCGCACGCGCAGTATTGCCCCAGATGCGATACCGGAGCCATTACAGGGAGTGAGAAGAGGCGCTCCATAGTCAGGGACATCCCCCAGTTTGCACATGTGCAGTTAGCAGTGGCGGCGGCCATTACACAGCGCGCACGCGGCCCCAATGTTAAAGAGAGCCATAAAGGACTACAATTCTCAGCAGCCTCTGGGGACTGCACTTTCACCCTGGTCACAGGCAGCCAGACAGCCAATAAGGCCTCGTTCAGGGTGTCAGCTGCAGGACTCGGAGGGAGGGCGGGAGGGAGGCAGTGCAGCAGTTTGCTGGGCGAACTGTGTTTATCCCCCAGCAGACTTTTCAGCGTTGGGGAGGGGGCGGGGTTACACACAGCAGGGTAAGTATCGAGGTTGCAGTCATGAAATCATTCTGAAGAATGATTTCATTGGCTGCCTAGGTCCCAGTGACGCTGCTGCAGCTCCAAAAAACGAAATTTTCGTTTATTGAAACTGTAGTCCGCTTCAACTCCTGGCTTCGGAGACAGGGCGGTTGCTACCCTGACAACCAGTATTCAAATTGAATACTTTGTTTCTCACGGCAGCACGCACGGCAGCACGCCCTCCCTCCGAGGCCATCACCCTGAACGAGGCCTAAGGCTGACAGATTCTCATACTGCAAAGTTGCAACAATGTTGTGTGAAGACAGGGATTGTCAGTTAGGACCTGGGACACAGAGAGGGGAGGGTGTGTTTGTGCAGGGAGGAAAGTAGCCTCATGCACTAGGCCAGAAGTCTCCCCTTAGGCCCCAGCTAGGCCCTACTCACCTCAGCTTGTGGTTACTGCAGGGACTCCCCTTAGACTAGGGACAGGGTCCTGTAGAACCTAGACAAGTGAGGGTCCAGCAAAGGAAACGTAACTATCCTGGCAATTGCTGTGAAGGTGAATTGCGTGAAGGTATAACATTCTCTGCGTTAGCAATGATAAGAGACATTATAAAGGTGGATCACTCCATGCGGGAGCCACCCACCGTTGAGGCGGAGGCATCTTGGATCATCTCCTGGAGCAAGGGATTCCATGTAAAGGTCATCTGCGCACCCGGTAGCAGGAGCACCGGGCAGGTATTATCCAAATCACCAAGTGCACCACCTATACACTTCATCTTAGTGGGCAGCGCTGTCCCACACGTGGGTGGGGTTGTGGGACTCTTGGGACTTTGGGTACAAGGACTTTGGGAATACTGTGTGGGGTTAAGACCCTGTGAGGTGTGTGGATAGTTGTGCTTAGTAGTGTTACAGTGTGACACTGAAGTTATGTGCTGTTGATGTCATATGGTTGATGCATATGTATTGTGTTTTATCTGCCCATATAGTAAACCTGTGTTATATATACCTTGGTGTATGTGGTTCATATATGTGAGTCCTGTGTACGGAACATTCTACACTCCTAGAATCCTGCACAGGTGGAGGCGTTGTAATTAGAAGATCGGTCCAGAGGATTCACCCCAGGCTTTCACTAGCGGAGGCTCAGACCTCCTGTGAGCCTGACAGGTATGCTGCACCACACCTAGTAACATATAGGTTCCCCTTACATACGCCATATATGCAATTGGGTGGGGGAATACCCGTTACATACATATGAAATATTTGACTGAAAACCAATAACAGAGCAGCGGTAACATCAGCCGGCGGCTGACACCCTTTGGCCGCCGCCTTTGATGCGACTCGGGTGTTTTTTCTAAGGCCGTGCTCATGGTGGCGGTGTTGCTACGTACTCGCGCTTGCATTCGTGTACACTTCCGGGACTCTTACCTGATTTCCTATTGTAGTTCTTCCAACAAATCAGGGGAGCTCGTCTCGTAGTTATGAAATAAAGAAACACTACATAGTGTAATACTGTTGTGAATAAATTTGTGCAAACAAAGCTCAAAAATGACTGCTCACAATAGAGCAGTCAGATTCAGGCAGTCATCCAACTTAAGGGGTGGATGTTCCCTGTGTATACAGCAGCCACCAGCCCCCAACCTCCAAGGAGATAAAAAGAAGAAAAGAGACCATATAGTGCAGATGGTATTTAGTATTAAAAGGGGATTAAAAAAATGCAGGCTTACACTTCATATGATCGAGGTAGGCAGTATGATATTATAGGTAGTGGGTGCTCATCTGGTCGCGATCCTTTTGAGTTCCTCACTATCCTCTGCTCCACCGCAATACTCTCGCGTCCACGCCAGGCACTCCCATTGCGTCACTTCCGGTTGTTGGGGGTGGACCTCAGTTGTTCGTCCTCTTCGGTATGGGCTGAAACACTCTACATGTTTCGCCGTTGTTAAGGCTTCATCAGGAGTGTCTGTTGGCTGCTAAACTGGGTATTAAATACACTAAGGCCCTCCCTCTCTGTAACATTCTATTGGCCAAACAATTATGACTCACAGGCAAGCAGAGATAGTGGGAGTTGATTAGGTGCACGTAAATTTGAGGTGATTAGGTGCACGTAAATTAAAATTGCAAGTAAATTTGAGATTTTGAGCTGCAGTCGAGTGACGTCAGCGTCACATGAGCTGGTTCAGCCAATGAGGGTGAACCAGCTCTGTGATGCATATAGAAAAAAGAAGCAAAAGGCGCACTGCCAGGGAGTCAGGTGGTGAAAAAATAAAATCCATTTATTTCAGAACATATCTGATAACAAACATCACCCCAGGGGGGGTAACAAACAACCTCCTACGCGTTTCGGACGGGTAGGTCCTTTATCAAGGAGTGTGGAACATATGGCAATCAGGGTGTCCTATATACCCCCAGTAAATGAGGCAAAATCAAATCACCTGGAAAAATCGCCTCAGAGACCCCATTGCGCATGCGCGTGACATCACGCAGGGTGCCACCGTCGCTAGTCAAACATCCCCCGGTAGGCACCCCCCCCCCGCTATCGCCACGCGCATGCGCACCCACGAGAGGAGCACCTAATGGATCCACTACAACCCCAGGTTACACAGCAATCTAAAGAGCTCGGCCCAAACCCTACCGCGCATGCTCGTGACGTCACGCGAGGCGCCACCGTCACTAGCACAGCATCGACTGATGGACACGCCCCCCGCTCGCCACGCACATGCGCACAGCAGGGTGCAAATCATATTTGTAAGTGAATTTTAAATTATTGGTATTAAGATTAATATAATCAAAAAAAAGCGTGCAATGTGACCAAATCCCCTTCCCAAATCATAATGAGGTCATCAATAAACGTCTAGGGTTGATAGAGAGACTTTATTGAATGTTCAAGTTAAAGAGGGCTCTAGAACGGATATTACACAATATAACAAATGTAGTCAACAAGTTCAAAATATTATTCGCAGATATTGGAATATTCTATCATTAGATGCGAGTCTAAAAAATTGTATTACATACGGTCCGCGGCTTGTTTATCGGAAAGCCAAGACAATCGCTTCTTATGTGGCTCCAAGCTATGTGAATACATCTACTAATACTAGAAATTTTATCACAAAAGGGTCCTTCAGATGTGGAGGATGTAAAATCTGCCAATTTATGGTACCCGCAGTCCAATTTGAAAGTGCTTCGTCTGGGCGGTCATTTCCTATCAAAACCTTTATTAATTGTGACACACAGTACGTGATATATCTTCTTACGTGCAAATGTGGAATTAATTATGTAGGAAGAACAACGAGATCCTTAAAGGTTAGGATATTAGAACAGATAAGGTTAATTAAAAAACAAGACTATTCACACCCAGTTTCGAAGCATTTTTCAACTTGTGATAAAGGAGGGATAAAAGGTTTAACAGTGAGAGGCATTGAAAGAGTGTTTTTGAACGAGAGGAAAGGCGATTTGCGCAATCTTTTGGACCGCAGGGAGGCTTACTGGATATTCATGTTACAAACTAGAGCCCCCTGCGGTCTGAATATTGAGTGGAACTTGAGCCACTTTTTGACCTAAATTAAATTGTGTGTACATGCTTCTGCTTGAGACTTAATCGTGGCTCTTATACTATCTAGATCATTATTATTGTGTCTGTTTTTTCCACATAAGGTTCACTTACTATCAGTGAACACTAGGAGTTATTCTGATTTATTGTATTGATTAATTAATGATGTAGGTATTATCATTATTCATTTTTATTAATTTGTATTAACATTGTAGGTTCACTATTGCATACTCCAGGGAGGATGTATACATTTCCAGAGCAGTGTGATGTCCATAGGATTTTTTTCATTGATTCTATAGTAATGTGTTTAAGTATTGTATGGATATTACGGTGCTCTGGTTGGAATTTATGTACATGTTTTTATGTTTAGTTAAGTATTTTTTTGATGTTCATTTAATGTTGTTTTACATGTCTTTATTGTGGAATGTGAGGCAATTGAGAAGGGTTACCTGCCCCTATTGTATACAGTATTTTACGCTTTATACCCTATGTTTTATTATTTGTGAACATGGGTGTTATATTCATATCATAAGCGCTGATATACACTTTTATTTTCATAATTCTCTGATCATCCAGGGCCGTCAGGAGCGACATCTAGTAGGGGGGAGTGTAAGTTACTTACTCCAATCTTTGATTGGTTTGGTAGCGGCACCTCTGTACCTATGGGAGGCCGTGAGGGGCGGACCTTGGGGGCGGAGTATTACTCTGTTGTTATGAACCATTAGCTTACCCATTGAGTGTCCTTCCCTGCTGTGCGCATGTGTGTGGCGAGCGGGGGCGTGTCCATCAGTCGATGCTGTGCTAGTGACGGTGGCGCCTCGGTTTGGGCCGAGCTCTTTAGATTGCTGTGTAACCTGGGGTTGTAGTGGATCCATTAGGTGCTCCTCTCGTGGGTGCGCATGCGCGTGGCGAGCGCGGGGGGGGGGGGGGTGGCTACCGAGGGATGTTTGACCTGCGTGACGTCACGCGCATGCGCAATGGGGTCTCTGAGGCGATTTTTCCAGGTGATTTGATTTTGCCTCATTTACTGGGGGTATATAGGACGCCCTGATTGCCATATGTTCCACACTCCTTGATAAAGGACCTACCCGTCCGAAACACGTAGGAGGTTGTTTGTTACCCCCCCTGGGGTGATGTTTGTTATCAGATATGTTCTGAAATAAATGGATTTTAAACTGACTCCCTGGCAGTGCGCCTTTTGCTTCTTTGTTCTATATGTATCTGGATTACCTCCATGGCTGGCACGCCACAGTGGACCCCCAGAGACAGCAGAAGTGGGTAAGGATTATACATCTTTATGTTTGACCATTATAGTTGAGTACTCTAACTTGGACTGTCTAAACTACCATGAGGATATTATTCTACATGTTGTTATGAGTGACTCACAGGCCATTTCATTTTAAACCCACACTGCTATATTGAGGTCCATGAAGATTGTTATTTGATGATCTAGTTGTCACAAGATTGGAGCACCCCTTGACTCTCTTTTCCCAGCTCTGTGATGCGTCCGTGACACGTTCGCCACGCCCCTGATGGCCTCCCCAATCTCCTGCAGTCTGGTGCACACATCGCTGGGGCTGCAGGAGTGCGCGTGGTGGCGCGCACCATAGCGCGCGCCAGAGCCGCCACCATGAGCTCGGCCTAAGAGTGTCTGAGGTGAAGTGAAAGAATTGAGCAGCAAACAGACGCTCCCACAGCAGAGATGGAAAGGGAATATATAGAATTTGCCTCTATGGCTCATGAGATGTACTAAAATCTTCCAGCTGCTAAACTATCAAAGGAAGGGTATCCCCCTGAAAGGAGCCAGAAGGTTATTTTTTTTAAAGGGCTTTGCAGCCAGGAGACTTTAGTAAATAGATCGCCTTATATCCTAAGGTTTAGCACCTCTTAAGAGACACGGCCCAAAATTAGCACACATAATCATCAAACCCTCTCTTATATTTATATAGCACAAGTATAACTAGTAGTAACAAACCTGCTCAGTCTCACTGACTTTCTGTCCCCAGGGAACTCGTGGGACCCAGATTTACAGGAATTTATTGACAGGGCTTTTTGACTAATTATTCTCTAATTTTATTAAATCTCTCACCAGGAGTCCCTTTCCCTGATAAGATCGCAATCTCAGTTAGTTAGTTAATGTAACTCCTTCACTAATTTGCAATATGCTTCAGACTGCTGGCAAAGGAGTAAAAGAATGTATATATACAGTATATATATATATATGTATATGTGTGTATATATATATATATATATATATATATATGTGTGTGTGTGTGTGTGTGTGTGTGTGTGTGTGTGTGTGTGCATATCTATCTGTATATCTATCTATATATATGCACACACACACACACACACACACACACACATATATACATATATATATATATACAGTGGTTGACAAATCACCAAAAAATCTACTCGCCACACAAAAAAAATCTACTCGCCACCTAGTAACAAACGTGTGCTGCTTGGGCCAATATTTACTCGCCCGGGGGTTAAATCCACTCCCCCGGGGCGAGCAAATGTATAGGTTTGTCGAACACTGCATATATATATATATATATATATATATATATATATATATATATATATATATGAAAGAAAAAAGAAAAGAAAACAGGCGCACACCTAGTGCATTAAAGTTTAACAATAATTTTATGGAACAATTAAAACCAGACAAATGCCCACTCACAAGTATAGCGTTATTTGAAAGCAGTTATGAGATTGGCTCCATTGGTGGTGCAGCAGCTAGAGGCAGTCAGGAGCAGTCAGCTAGAGAGCTAGAGGCAGTCAGGAGAGGCCTCGGTTTCCTGGAGGGACTTCCGTTTTGTGCGGGACACCAGACCGGGTGAGCGTCACTTCCGGTGAAGGAGACCGCGCACGAGAGGACACCATTACAGACTCAAACGACAACACTGGCTTATGAGGGCCAATCTCATAACTGCTTTCAAATAACGCTATACTTGTGAGTGGGCATTTGTCTGGTTTTAATTGTTCCATAAAATTATTGTTAAACTTTAATGCACTAGGTGTGCGCCTGTTTTCTTTTCTTTTTTCTTTCATAGGTATTCCTAGGGAGTTGTGATCCCTTACAAACGGGCTGCCTATACCTGGATGCATTCATTTGGAACAGGACTCTGTGACTTTTAAGGTTTCAAAAGTTTTTGGGAGAACATCTTATTTTTAAAATATTTTTTTCTTTCATTTTTTATATTTTTCACTTTATACAATATATTTTTTCATTTTAAACTAGTTTTAATAAAATTATCTTTTTGTATAATAACATACATTTTTTTTTTTCCCATCAAATTTATATATTTTTTATCTTGATATGTATACCTTGTATTAAAGCTATTACACATTTTATCTTAAAAACACATAGGGTTTTTAATTATATTTTAGTCCGCTTTAGCCACCCCAAAGGTTGTACAAACGCAGTTGGCTACTGACTCACAGTTAGGCAGTTTATTGCAATAGGCGCTCCTTTAACATTTTCTGTTTTGTTTTGTCATATATATATATATACACACACACATTAAAATCCTGACAAATTTGGTGAAAATCAGTGCAGTTTTGAAAGGTTCAGTCTGCCATCTTTATTCAAAATGGCGTCCAATTATATCCAAACATAGACAAAATCCTGCTCCTTATTCTCAGAAACCATCATGCTAATTGTGGTTACGATATCATAAGAGGTGTCCAAATGGAAAGCAAACAGACAGACAAAACAACTTTCCAAAATATATAGTAGATGACCAATATATTTTTTATTAGTTTTATTTTTAGTGTGATGTTCGGAAATAAAGTTTGATTCGTTTTTATTATTTAGCATTATGTTTTTGTTTTGACTGAATTTCAGCATATAATTGATGGTGGCCAAACTCCTTTGGAGCTTCAAAACTACACAACCTGCAGGGTTTGTTTGTTCACTGCTCCATGTGCATCATTTTTCAAACTGGGGACGACGTTTGAAAAAAGATGGCACACAGAAAAAAAGAAACAAGAAAGATGGCACACAGATTAAATAATGTATCAAATCCTGGTTATTTCTGTGTATCACTTTTTATCTTTATTTGTGTCAAAAAGTCTGCCAAGTCTGATGTGGCATAAACTTCACTGGTAACAATTTGGGTCGCGTGTTGGAAGCTTGCAAAAACAAGCAGAAAATAATGAGTAGAACAATCTTCTATTTGGACTTTTTTTATGCCGATACATTTTCAACTATGTTCTAAACTCATTTTAGAGAAGATTGCCATTGTGTGTCCGTGATGTTATCTCACATAAAGTGGCGGATTTCCCGTTAGACTCATTAGGCCCGGGCCTAGGGTGGCCCAAATTTCGGACCCCATATGCATTTGCCGCGCGCTCTCTGGCCTTATCGGGCCTGATGGGAAGAACCTTGCAGATTATCCCTGCTGCTCAGCAAGAAAACAAACAAACCTCAACACAAGGCGCCCTGTCATGAAAAAACTAATCCAGAGACAAGTCCCACAGATGTTTGGATAACAGAAATAAGTGGAAATCAATGAGATGGACCCCATTAATATTTCAGGTCCTATAATTCCTCAGTCTATGTCCTGTTGTTTGATACAAATTGATAGTTAAGCTAAATCTTGGGTCGTGACCAAAATGATTGAAAATAGAAGATATTAGAATATACCCTTATTTTTAAATTGTGTTTACCGATGCAAATCCTTAAGAGAAGTGATTTCCTGAGATTTTTTGCTGCTGGTTTAGATATGATCTTTGTACGGTTTCTCATTCCCTGTAATTAACTGTTTGCATTATAGTTTTCTTCTACATAATACGTCATTATAAAGGTGTTATGTTCGAAGGCCGTGGGAAATACAAAAGAGAAGCTGATTTGCTAATCTAAGAACCAAAACATCCCTGAAATTAAACATTCTCTGTTAATTCAGACAGTTAATTAAAAGCTTAGTTAGGCAAACAGGGAATTGTTAAGGTCACAATTCCCTAAAACCATTAATAACAGAAGGACATGCTCAGAGAGATATTCCATAAACCTTTACTCCGGTATAATAAAAAGTGAAATGTTGATAACACGTAAAAATGATAGCAAAACATATTCCTAGAAAGTCTTACAGCTAGGAGAGGTTGAAAAATAACCCTGTTCCTGCTCTAACGACTTAACAATCTAATTTGTGGTGCCTGAGGCAGCGGGACCTAAAGGGCCACGTTTACTAAGGAGCGCTTAGCTAGAAGCACCTTACAACACATTTAATTGAATTCAACGTAGCACTACTTAATGAATGTGGTCCAAAGTGACTTGCCCAAGGTCACAAAGAGATCTATATACTAAAATCTACTCACTGCAAAACCAGTGCGAAGGAAACAGAAACATAGTTATCATAGATAATGAATCCCATTGAAAGCAATTAGGTTCTTTCCTTTTATAAATCGGGTGCAATTATTTTGAAGAAAAATAGATGTAAAACTCTTCTGATCATATTTACTAAGATGTGCTAAGCCATACATCTGAGTTGTGGGTGAGGAATTTGGCTATAGACACTAATTCAGTGCGTTAGGTGTACTAAAAAAAATTACTCAAATGTTTCTATGCACCAAAAAAAGGAGAAAATCCTTCAACTTGGCATAAACCCTAAAGGGACTTTTAATAGTGTTAGGGCAGAATTAAGTAGCTGTGTCAACCAAAAATATATTTGATGCAGCATGGATGCTCTGTTATGTACAGATCTAGGCTAGCACCATCGGGTGCAGTAACATGTTAGCCGCGGTCCTTTCTCAGGCGCAGCTAGTGCAGACGCAATAGTGTTCTACTCGCGTTATCGCGCGGAGCGTTTCTCAGTGCAACGCGTCACTGGGAGCATTAACGCCGGCTACATCTGTAGGTTAACGAGATATACTATTGTCACAGCATGGCTGTTATATATATAATTACCCTAATCATTGACATTTACTAAAACTAGTTATAAATAAGAAAATACACAGACTTCTGTTATCTAAATGTTATTGATCATATATTCCACGAGGCCATGCGTCACTAAGTCATTGCAAACAACAAATTATGAATCACATGTAATATAAAAGACGCACATTTACCACGGTTTGTATTCGTTTTTAGCACTGAAATTTTGACGCACAATTTTTTTAAATATAAAGGTTATAGTATATAGGCCCATATGTGTCTGGCACCAACTTATTTAATTCATTTTCCATTATTATTAAGTTGATTTTGGTCCTCAGATAGGGTTGCAAGGTGGCTTGTCCAAAAATACTGGACACCCACGCCCCCTGAACACATATAAAAAATACCCCCACGCCCCCCAAATACATTTAAAAAACACCCCCACGCATCCCAAATACATTTAAAAAATACCCCCACCTCCCCCCAAATACATTTTAAAAATACCCCCACCTCCCCCCAAATACATTTTAAAAATACCCCCACCTCCCCAAATACATTTTAAAAATACCCTCACCTCCCCCAAATACATTTTAAAAAAATACCCCCACCTCCCCAATACATTTAAAATATACACCCACCTCCCCAATACATTTAAAATATACACCCACCTCCCCAATATATTTAAAATATACTCCAACCTCCTCAATACATTTAAAATATACTCCAACCTCCTCAATACATTTAAAATATACCCCACCTCCCCAATACATTTAAAATATACACCCACCTCCCCAATATATTTAAAATATACCCCCACCACCCCAATACATTTAAAATATACTCCAACCTCCCCAATACATTTAAAATATACTCCAACCTCCTCAATACATTTAAAATATACCCCACCTCCCCAATACATTTAAAATATACTAGTGTCAGCTCCTGCATGCGCGCCAAGCGGCCGGGTGGCACGTGCATGGGTGCAAGCCGCGATCTGTGCTCTGTGCTCGAGCTGCAGGGGGAAAGACAAGATTGCGATGGGGGTGTGTGGCGGGGGTATGGCCATGACGTCATGCGGCTGGTTCGCCCTCATTGGCTGAACCACTGTGACGTGGCCAATCCTCGGCCACCGCGCCAAAAGACAAACATATTGTCTTTTAGCCAAGGCGGTCGCGCATCACGGCTTGTGCGTGCACGCACACATGCCAACTGTGTGTGTAGCGCACGCCGCAGCGGCCACTGGGGACGTGGCCTTGGCATACAATGCTTCCACTGTAGCCAGGGATTGTGGGTAATGACATGCAAATGGGCACTCACAGCGTGTCAACTTTTGCTTGTGCTATTATACCACTTGTGCTCACACGTGGTGTTTTAATTTGCTGTTAAGAATGAAAAATGAAGAATTTCCATTTTACTATAACCCCTTCACTGCCAGCAAAGGGTTTAACTCTGTGTGTATCCTTGGAGTGCCGGAGGGGCTACAGGGCCAGAGTGCCACTCCGATCACATGACTGCATCTAGAAGCGGTCTCGTGATTCCTACCATTACTGATAATGGATGGGGAGGCGTTACCCCCCTTCTGTCCCCCATCAGTTGAGATCGCGTCCTGATTTGCCCTAGCAGAACAAGCAGGATTTTTGGATGCAGCCACTAGGTTTTGGGACGTCCTGAGTGCCAGACCCCATGACGTCCCGAGGCACTAAAGGGTTAAAGAAGTTCCCAGACCCTAGAATGAACAAATAGACACAGCGACTTCTTACCAGCGAAACAGGTTCTCCAAGAAATCAGAAGAAACCCTGCAGAGAAGTTGTTGTTTGGACTGGGGCTGCTGATATGGCAAAGATGATGATGTATTTGTTCTGGATGGTGAAATGTGTTTCAACAGGCAGCTGTTACTCCCAGACCTCACAGAATTAAAGAAAGGTGCCCCAATGTTATCAAGCACCAGATAAATCTGTATTTGTTATGACAGGGATGTCACTGCCCAGGCCACTGGCTTTGAAACAAACAGACCCTCTAACTCTGTTCCCCAAAAAAATAAATCTCTCTCTTTAATCAGCCAGCACCTGTGAAATTTATACAGAACCAGTTTTGTATCACCAGTAAACCATGCGCTCCATTCTTGTTTTTGTACTCTGCAAATTGTTACCTCTTGGGTATAGGGGTCCCTTTACCTTCTGTACAGTAGTTGGGTTGGGTTCAAAAGAAAGTAGGGGTTTGATGCCTGATTTCCCCAAATTCTACATTTATTTTAAATTGTGCCAAAGCTATTCTGATCATATAGCTCTGGACACTGTTTATGCTTAGGAAGATAGGCTGCCTAAAATAAATCCACTATTGTTTAAAAAGAAAATGGAACTATGAGATTGTCAGTACAAATTATTGGTACTCTGAGGTTGTAAAAAAATAAAAATAGAAAAAATTGTAGTGGTATTAAGAACCCACATAGTATTATTATGGAAATTGAGTCTGAAGCTATTACTGGTGTCAGCTCCTTGTGACCTTGAGAAAGTCACTTTATCTCCCTGTGCCTTAGACACCAAAATCATAGATTGTGAGCTCATCTGGGCAGGGAATGTCTGTAACAATCCTGTGTGCTGCGTACCGTATACTGTAATTGTGACGCGCTTTGAGTCCCATTGGGAAAAATGTGCTATATGAAATAAAGTTATTATTATTATGTAGCACCTGTTCCCCCCTGCCACGGCAGACCCGGACACTACATGGGTATTGTCCCCGGTGCTGTCGCTCATCTGCTGGTTAATGAGGTCTGAGTGTCTCCGCAGTTGGTGTTAGGGGGTAGCAACAAGGCAGGCTTTCTCCATCTCTTTACTGTGCAGCGCCTCCATCCCATGAGGATCCTGCTGAGTGCAGGATGGTCCCCACAGGCAATACTCCTCTCCAGTAACCACGCACCATAGTTGGTCCAATGGCAGGTTTATTGCATAACAGCATGATCGTCCTCCAGCCCTGGATCAGACCCCAGGGGCTTGAGGGCCCCTCCCAATCTCCTTGACCCTCTTATAGGAAAAAGGATAACACACTGTCCCATAATCATCAACAACCTCAACTTGGTGGAGTGTCAGCTTTTATACCAGGGGGGAAGGGCTTGCAACCCTGCCCCATAACAGGACAGGTTCAAGTACTGACAGGCATCACACCATATACATGTGACCCAGTCAGTACCCTCCCAAGGTATGACACTCCAACTGCTGGTTTAGGCCTGCCCGTGGATAAGCAACATAGTAAACATCCAGACTGCAACTGCAGGCTAGGCCCTGCGCAGGAGTTTAACCCCAACACTGCCTGTTCCTATCAGGACATAGTGCTGAGGCCAGTAGAAGGCTATAGCCAGGGGCACCTGGCTACAATTATTACACTAACGTGTGTGTGCCTTGTACTGTAGCACAGTTCATTTTCTTTCAAATGAATAGAAATAAAGTCCTCTCTAGCACAGGGAAGCTGCTTTATCTTATATGTAAGAAGGACCAACGTGTGGCATTTTTGTTATGCATCTCAGAATTTATAAAGCTATTTTGCCCTTCCTTTCTTTCTCTTTCTGTCTTTCTTTCTTTCTTTCTTTCGCTATGATTTGTGGGTGGTTTATAGAACAATTGGAAGTGCAAGGAATGAGTTGCGTGGCTTACATTCTATAATGGCCTGTATGAAATTTTGCCGTGGAAAAAATAACTTTTCCCATTTTTATTTTGCAAAAACCCGCAAGTCTACAAATTTCAGTGACAACAGCTCTGCGTCTTATGTAAAAAAACAAAACTTTGCTATAATTTCTAACATTTAACATAGTCACATGGTTAAAAAAAAAAGCTGTATCTGCATTTAGTTTCACTTTACAAGAGCATGATACGTAGTTTAGGCCATGATCAAATACCCTATATACATCTGTACATCTGCATTGCCCCAAAGTCGGACAGCCTGATGGGGCTCCCCAAGAGCTGCTCCCCTCAGCACAGGACCAGCGTGCTAAGGGTTAACATTTGCTTGTACTTTGTGTAACGTCAACCCCACCCACTGGAATGTTAATGAGCAAAGAAGATAAAGAACTTTGTATTTAAAGCTGCATTGAATCTCAAACACCCCAGTGTACATCTGCATTTCCCCAAAGGCTGACAGCCTTTGGTGCAGCCAAAGGGTGTGAGCCATTTCCTGCTGTTCTCTGATTTTTGGTGATGTTAAAGCTGCTCTATTTCAATCTGAAACTCAAAAGCCCTTTATCCCTTGTACCCAATTTCCCAACTCTTTCTGTCCATGAAATGTCTGTGAATTGACTGTATAACCCTGTTCTTTTAATTTAACCATGTTTATGTATAAATCTGTGCCCAGGACATACTTGAAAACGAGAGGTAACTCTCAATGTATTACTTCCTGGTAAAACATTTTTATAATTAAATATATGGATTCCAGATAGCCATTGTGGCTAGAAGGGCTACTAATGTGTGAGCTTGACCTAACTCACTTGCCTACAGTACGTTTTTGCTCAAACTTTTGAAAATTCGGCGCTCATTTTGCTTGGGGATTTCTGTCCTGCTAATTGTGCATGTGGTGGAATGTCTGGGGCGTGGCCATGACGCCACGGAGCTGGTTCGCACTCATTGGACGAACCGCTCACGTGATGCGCCAGAGACAAATTTACCTGTCTCTGAAAGCAGCTGGTGCCGTGCGCTCACGAGCACACACAGGCGCGCACTAACGCTAGCCACACACATTGTAGCAATGTGTTTCATCGCGGCGATCACTAGTGCGCGCCCGCTCAACATCACCCTCACCGCAGCCTAAGGCCTCGGGCATGGTCAGTGCTTAGGCGCTGACCCGTGCTGAGGTGCGCTGCTGCTCGGCAGTGAGCCCCTGCAGCCGCAATGAGAGCGGCTTTAGCAGGGGCTCGCGCACGCTTCCGCAAGCATGCAAAAGCGTGTGTCTTAGGAAAATTTTAGTTTCTGTGCTCGCCGGAGCGCAGGGCCGGTCTCGTGAGCGGTTCGCCCAATGAGGGTGAACCAGCTCCGTGACGTCACAGCCCTCCCCCCCGACATGCCCCCGGATGGCGCGCGGTCTATGGCCTGGGAAAGTACCCGCTTTCCCTCAGCCTCAGCGCGCCCCCGCATGGCTAAATTCACTATGGACTTAGCTTAAGGCAGGTTTGGGGACCTCTCTGAGACATATGAACATGCTCCAAAGTGTTCTTTGTCAATGCTGTACGGTGGAGGATTTTCGCAACTTTGTTTAACTCACCCTAAATTGTTTGTGTGCCAAGCATAAAATATAGTGAGTAGACCCCCCTCCCACCATAGCCTTAGATATTTTGCAGTATGAATATATACTTTATTTGAATTTATTTTTCCATTTTTAATTATTTATATAACTATATATAATTTTTATTTTTTAATTTTATTATTTTTTTTAACAGAAATTCATGCCTAGATTTGCAAAACTATTATTAAAATAGGGATAATAAATATAGATGTAAAATGGCATGGGTAAATATTATTTTCACGTATTTCTCATGACAAATTTTGAAAACAAGATTGATCTTTCCTCGTAAATTATTAAAAAAATGATATAAGAAATACGTTACATCACTGAGTGTTTTTAGATACCACCACAAAGAAAGGAAGAGAAACTTCACATATAAGGTGCACTCAATACTCATAATATGTATATACTGACAACAACAAAAATAGAAATAAAAAAATGCTGCATTTGGCGTTCATAAAAAAATTAAAAAAAAAACACAAAACGAGATTAAAAAGACCACACGAGTTCTACCTTAGGCTAAGGCCCCGCTCCCAGAGTCAGCACGCCTGCACTGCAGACAGGCGGGGCGCTGACATACACAGACCGCGATATGCGGTCTGTAGGGAGCGGGAGCCGGAGCGGGAGGTGGGCGGGAGCGGGAGGTAGTGGGAGGCTTGAGCGGGATGGGGGGCGTGGCTTGAGCGGTGGGACCCGCTACTCTCCCCCCCTCCCTCCCGCCACGGGCTCGGGCTGGAGCTGCTGATTGAAGTAATCACAAGCAACACACACGCAGGCACTCATACACACACGCAGGCACTCTCTCACACACACACACACACAGAGACAGAGGCAGGCACTCCACACTCCTCCCCGCTCCCCGAAGCCTCTCCTCCTCCCGAAGCCTCCCCTCCTCATTGGCTCACAGCCACACCACGTGACGCGTCGAAGCTAGGGATTACAATTCTCCTATATCCCCTAGCGGCTGACGCGTCACAGCGTGTAGTGAGCTGTGCAGCCAGGGGGGACCGGGACCGGCTCGGGAGGATTCCCCTGCTGGTGGGGAAAGCCCGTGCAGCCGCCCGCGCCTCCGGGCGTAGCGGGTCCCAGCCCTTAGAGCAGGGGTGCGTAAACTGGGGGGGACGCAGCGCTTACAGAGGGCCTGCGCTCTTCCTCAAAGCATTTAAATGAAATGCCGGAGAAATCGCGGGAGGCCTCTGTAAGTTCCCTTAGCTGGTCTCCGACGGCTTATGGTGACATGTCGTCATGGCAATGCGCATCAAATGACGCCACATGGTCACATGACATCGTGACGTCAGAAGACGCCGGAGAACAGGTAAAGGGGGGCCGGGGGGGCGCAAGCAGGGGGGAGAGCAGGCAGGGGGGCGCGGACTGAAAAGCTTGCGCACCCCTGCCTTAGAGCACATATGTCTCTACAGTATACACATTTGGAATAGGTAGGAGAAACACAATCTGGGCATAGTTTCTCCTTCATATTCCATATCCTTGGTGTTTTCGGACATGCACATATCAGCTGGGGACACTGGATTATTTCAGCTAAGTAAAAAATATATATAAAACATGTATATGTATATTTTGTGTGCTTCATCACAAGGTGTATTTTCTATATACACTGTAACATATGGGAGACTATTGTTCCCACTCTGTTCTGGTGGCATATTGTAAGATCAACATGATCCCAATCAGAAGTTATAGTATACAATCATATTATTTTATTTATGAAAATGTTTTACCAGTCAGTAATACATTGAGAGTTACCTCTCATTTTCAAGTATGTCCTGGGCATAGAGTTAGGATGACAAATACATGGTTACAAATACATAGTTACATTAAGTGAGCAGGGTTATACATTATATACAAGATATTGCATGCAATGTGAGATAATATATGTTAGATGGTCACTGCCATAACTTAAATACAGCAAACTCTCTAATTAAAAAAAAATAAGTCCAATAAGTGAAAAGATAAAAAAAATTAAATAAAAGGAAATATATCAAAAAATTAATAATTAATGGCTTGGTCCATTAAGTGATATTCCATGTCGGTCATGTCCTCCCATGGGGATGTTGTGTTCAATAAACAGTCAAACCCATCTCTGGTATAGCTAAAAAAGAGTCTGCTGCCAGCATATCCTAAATATTCCTGCCTGTTGCTTTGAATGTGCACGGTGTTGTACGGTTACTTTTCAGCAACGTTTGACTCTTAGCATCTTGTAGACGAGAGTGCTATGAGGGCCGCCGACCAGAACATCTCCATACTCCTCATGGCTCAGCAAGTTGATAGCGCCTCTGTGGTGTGGTAGCACCAGCGCCTTCTGCCTGATGTGCGTTTCACCTGATTGGCTTGATTGGGGCATGTCTGGGTTCACATGCAGATGTGACTCAGTAAAAGCACTGAGTCTGAAAAGAATGACACTGACTCTGAGGTAGGGGAGACTGGTTCAAATCCGGGTGTCAGCTCCTTGTGACCTTGGGCAAGTGACTTTATCTCCCTGTGACTCAGGCACCAAAACCATAGATTGTCAGCTCACCTGGGATGGACTTTGCCTGTAAAATTGCATGTACAGTGCTGTGTACCACACACTACTGTATATTGTAATTGTGAAGCTACGGTATAATACACAAAGGCATTATATCCTTCATACTGCCATTCTTAAACACTGTCCTATTCCAAATAAGCCCTCTGCTGACTTTAGCCTTCTTTATTGATCTTTGGATTGATATAATCATTAACAGGTGAATACCTCACCAGTATTTGATTGACTAGTAGCTACTTTTTACAATTGTTAACAGGTAACTAAGTTACATGTATATGATTGATCTGTGACAAAGTCCTTACTACTAGCTGGTAGCCTGGAGATAATTAATTGGCTCATATTAGCCATTAATATATATTATACCAATATATCTCCAGTATCTGGCTATTTGACCCAGCTAATGTGAGAGGCTTCGTATCAACTGTTCACTTATTGTATTGTGTTGTATGTCTTTATTTATATAGCGCCATTAATGTACATAGAGCTTCACAGTAGTAATACATGTGGTAATCAAATAAATAACAGATAATATAAATAACAGATCATGGGAATAAGTGCTTTAGACATAAAAGTAACATATCGGAAGAGGAGTCCCTGCCCCGAGGAGCTTACAGTCTAATTATGCTAAGTTTCTGCCTAAACTGAACATACTCTGTTCATGTGGCAGCACTTCTCTCACCGGCACAGAGCTACAACAGAATACCCAGAGGACAGGGCACTGTATCTTGTATACTGCCATCTTCAGATACGGCTTTATTCCAAATAAGCTCTATGCCGGTATTGGCCGTTTTTATTGATCTCTGGATTGATACAATCACTAACAGGTGATTACCTCACCAGTATATGATTGATTAGTGGCAGCCATTTACAATTGTTAACTTGGTATCTAAGTTACATGTATATGATTGATCTGTTACAAATACCTCAGCTGGTAGTCTGGAGATAATTAACTGGAGTTCATTAGCCATTAATATCTGTTACACCAATACACCTCCAGCATATGGCTATTTGCTATTGTGAGAGACTTGGTATCAATTATTCATTTTTATCTATGGCTGATGCCATGTGTCTGCCTCAAACTGAATACTCTCAGTTCATGTGATAACACTTCTCTCACCAGATATTGCCTACAATTGGTCCTTTAGGTTTGTTTCATGGACAAATATTACTAGTGTTCTGGTGGTCTCCACACAGTGGACTCAATCTCCATTGTTACTTACAGCTTCTATTCAATAGTGGATAGTACCTACATCCTTATTTGTGTAACCCCTCCATACCCGGCTCCAAGGGAGTGTACAGCTGTATGTTAGATGTCAGACTCTCAGGGTTATTACCTCAATTCGGCAGGTGGTTCTGGCAGCTGCGCATGGCTCTCTCAGATGGGTTTAAGGATAATAAATGAAGGGCGCCAGGAGTTTTATAGTTTAACGAAAAAATAAAGTTTATTAAATAGATGGTACTTTCACTTCCTCACAGGCGGTACCGAGGAGGTACATACTTAAACACAGTTGTAAAGAATTGGTTATTAACCTAAAAGACAATTCAAATATACACCATGTACTCTATTCCACTACTGATAGCTACAGTATTAGCTTGGGGCATATGTCCTTAAAACTCCCTAGAACTCACTCTGCATCAATGATACCCCTTACACAGTTGTTCTATTACTAACTCATAGCCAAACTTTTCCTAGCTAACCTCTACCCTATTAGCCTTACATAAACTAGGACACTATAAAGACCTTAATTACCTGACATATCCATGCAACTATCTTATTACTGTATTCCTGACATTAATTACCTGACGTAACACTGCACCTATCTTATTACTGTATTCCTGACATTAGTTACCTGGCATATTACTGCACCTATCTTATTACTGTATTCCTGACATTAGTTACCTGACGTAACACTGCACCTATCTTATTACTGTATTCCTGACATTAGTTACCTGGCGTAACACTGCACCTATCTTATTACTGTTTTCCTGACATTAGTTACCTGGCATATTACTGCACCTATCTTATTACTGTATTCCTGACATTAGTTACCTGGCGTATTACTGCACCTATCTTATTACTGTATTCCTGACATTAGTTACCTGTCATATTACTGCACCTATCTTATTACTGTATTCCTGACATTAGTTACCTGGCGTAACACTGCACCTATCTTATTACTGTATTCCTGACATTAGTTACCTGGCATATTACTGCACCTATCTTATTACTGTATTCCTGACATTAGATACCTGACGTAACACTGCACCTATCTTATTACTGTATTCCTGACATTAGTTACCTGGCGTAACACTGCACCTATCTTATTACTGTATTCCTGACATTAGTTACCTGACGTAACACTGCACCTATCTTATTACTGTATTCCTGACATTAGTTACCTGGCATATTACTGCACCTATCTTATTACTGTATTCCTGACATTAGTTACCTGGCATATTACTGCACCTATCTTATTACTGTATTCCTGACATTAGTTACCTGGCATATTACTGCACCTATCTTATTACTGTATTCCTGACATTAGTTACCTGGCGTAACACTGCACCTATCTTATTACTGTATTCCTGACATTAGTTACCTGACGTAACACTGCACCTATCTTATTACTGTATTCCTGACATTAGTTACCTGGCATATTACTGCACCTATCTTATTACTGTATTCCTGACATTAGTTACCTGGCGTAACACTGCACCTATCTTATTACTGTATTCCTGACATTAGTTACCTGGCGTAACACTGCACCTATCTTATTACTGTATTCCTGACATTAATTACCTGGCGTAACACTGCACCTATCTTATTACTGTATTCCTGACATTAGTTACCTGGCATATTACTGCACCTATCTTATTACTGTATTCCTGACATTAGTTACCTGGCATATTACTGCACCTATCTTATTACTGTATTCCTGACATTAGTTACCTGGCATATTACTGCACCTATCTTATTACTGTATTCCTGACATTAGTTACCTGGCGTAACACTGCACCTATCTTATTACTGTATTCCTGACATTAGTTACCTGACGTAACACTGCACCTATCTTATTACTGTATTCCTGACATTAGTTACCTGACGTAACACTGCAACTATCTTATTACTGTATTCCTGACATTAGTTACCTGGCGTATTACTGCACCTATCTTATTACTGTATTCCTGACATTAGTTACCTGGCGTAACACTGCACCTATCTTATTACTGTATTCCTGACATTAGTTACCTGTCATATTACTGCACCTATCTTATTACTGTATTCCTGACATTAGTTACCTGTCATATTACTGCACCTATCTTATTACTGTATTCCTGACATTAGTTACATGACGTAACACTGCACCTATCTTATTACTGTATTCCTGACATTAGTTACCTGACGTAACACTGCACCTATCTTATTACTGTATTCCTGACATTAGTTACATGACGTAACACTGCACCTATCTTATTACTGTATTCCTGACATTAGTTACCTGGCGTAACACTGCACCTATCTTATTACTGTATTCCTGACATTAGTTACCTGGCGTAACACTGCACCTATCTTATTACTGTATTCCTGACATTAGTTACCTGGCATATTACTGCACCTATCTTATTACTGTATTCCTGACATTAGTTACCTGACGTAACACTGCACCTATCTTATTACTGTATTCCTGACATTAGTTACCTGGCGTAACACTGCACCTATCTTATTACTGTATTCCTGACATTAGTTACCTGGCGTATTACTGCACCTATCTTATTACTGTATTCCTGACATTAGTTACCTGGCGTAACACTGCACCTATCTTATTACTGTATTCCTGACATTAGTTACCTGACGTAACACTGCACCTATCTTATTACTGTATTCCTGACATTAATTACCTGGCGTAACACTGCAACTATCTTATTACTGTATTCCTGACATTAGTTACCTGTCATATTACTGCACCTATCTTATTACTGTATTCCTGACATTAGTTACCTGTCATATTACTGCACCTATCTTATTACTGTATTCCTGACATTAGTTACCTGGCGTAACACTGCACCTATCTTATTACTGTATTCCTGACATTAATTACCTGGCGTATCACTGCACCTATCTTATTACTGTATTCCTGACATTAGTTACCTGACGTAACACTGCACCTATCTTATTACTGTATTCCTGACATTAGTTACCTGTCATATTACTGCACCTATCTTATTACTGTATTCCTGACATTAGTTACCTGGCGTATCACTGCACCTATCTTATTACTGTATTCCTGACATTAGTTACCTGGCGTAACACTGCACCTATCTTATTACTGTATTCCTGACATTAGTTACCTGGCATATCACTGCACCTATCTTATTACTGTATTCCTGACATTAGTTACCTGACGTAACACTGCACCTATCTTATTACTGTATTCCTGACACTAGTTACCTGACGTAACACTGCACCTATCTTATTACTGTATTCCTGACATTAGTTACCTGACGTAACACTGCAACTATCTTATTACTGTATTCCTGACATTAGTTACCTGGCGTATCACTGCACCTATCTTATTACTGTATTCCTGACATTAGTTACCTGGCATATTACTGCACCTATCTTATTACTGTATTCCTGACATTAGTTACCTGACGTAACACTGCACCTATCTTATTACTGTATTCCTGACATTAGTTACCTGACGTAACACTGCACCTATCTTATTACTGTATTCCTGACATTAGTTACCTGACGTAACACTGCACCTATCTTATTACTATATTCCTGACATTAGTTACCTGACGTAACACTGCAACTATCTTATTACTGTATTCCTGACATTAGTTACCTGGCGTAACACTGCACCTATCTTATTACTGTATTCCTGACATTAGTTACCTGGCATATTACTGCACCTATCTTATTACTGTATTCCTGACATTAGTTACCTGGCGTAACACTGCACCTATCTTATTACTGTATTCCTGACATTAGTTACCTGGCGTATTACTGCACCTATCTTATTACTCTATTCCTGACATTAATTACCTGGCGTAACACTGCACCTATCTTATTACTGTATTCCTGACATTAGTTACCTGGCGTAACACTGCACCTATCTTATTACTGTATTCCTGACATTAGTTACCTGACGTAACACTGCACCTATCTTATTACTGTATTCCTGACATTAGTTACCTGACGTAACACTGCAACTATCTTATTACTGTATTCCTGACATTAGTTACCTGACGTAACACTGCACCTATCTTATTACTGTATTCCTGACATTAGTTACCTGGCATATTACTGCACCTATCTTATTACTGTATTCCTGACATTAGTTACCTGGCGTAACACTGCACCTATCTTATTACTGTATTCCTGACATTAGTTACCTGGCATATTACTGCACCTATCTTATTACTGTATTCCTGACATTAGTTACCTGGCGTAACACTGCAACTATCTTATTACTGTATTCCTGACATTAGTTACCTGGCATATTACTGCACCTATCTTATTACTGTATTCCTGACATTAGTTACCTGGCGTATCACTTCACCTATCTTATTACTGTATTCCTGACATTAGTTACCTGGAGTAACACTGCACCTATCTTATTACTGTATTCCTGACATTAGTTACCTGGCGTAACACTGCACCTATCTTATTACTGTATTCCTGACATTCGTTACCTGACGTAACACTACACCTATCTTATTACTGTATTCCTGACATTAGTTACCTGACGTAACACTGCACCTATCTTATTACTGTATTCCTGACATTAGTTACCTGACGTAACACTGCACCTATCTTATTACTGTATTCCTGACATTAGTTACCTGGCATAACACTGCACCTATCTTATTACTGTGTTCCTGACATTAGTTACCTGACGTAACACTGCACCTATCTTATTACTGTATTCCTGACATTAGTTACCTGACGTAACACTGCACCTATCTTATTACTGTATTCCTGACATTAGTTACCTGTCATATTACTGCACCTATCTTATTACTGTATTCCTGACATTAGTTACCTGGCGTAACACTGCACCTATCTTATTACTGTATTCCTGACATTAGTTACCTGACGTAACACTGCACCTATCTTATTACTGTATTCCTGACATTAGTTACCTGACGTAACACTGCACCTATCTTATTACTGTATTCCTGACATTAGTTACCTGACGTAACACTGCACCTATCTTATTATTGTATTCCTGACATTAGTTACCTGACGTAACACTGCACCTATCTTATTACTGTATTCCTGACATTAGTTACCTGACGTAACACTGCACCTATCTTATTACTGTATTCCTGACATTAATTACCTGACGTAACACTGCACCTATCTTATTACTGTATTCCTGACATTAGTTACATGACGTAACACTGCACCTATCTTATTACTGTATTCCTGACATTAGTTACCTGACGTAACACTGCACCTATCTAATTACTGTATTCCTGACATTAGTTACCTGTCATATTACTGCACCTATCTTATTACTGTATTCCTGACATTAGTTACCTGGCGTAACACTGCACCTATCTTATTACTGTATTCCTGACATTAGTTACCTGACGTAACACTGCACCTATCTTATTACTGTATTCCTGACATTAGTTACCTGACGTAACACTGCACCTATCTTATTACTGTATTCCTGACATTAGTTACCTGACGTAACACTGCACCTATCTTATTACTGTATTCCTGACATTAGTTACCTGGCGTATCACTGCAACTATCTTATTACTGTATTCCTGACATTAGTTACCTGACGTAACACTGCAACTATCTTATTACTGTATTCCTGACATTAGTTACCTGACGTAACACTGCAACTATCTTATTACTGTATTCCTGACATTAGTTACCTGACGTAACACTGCACCTATCTTATTACTCTATTCCTGACATTAGTTACCTGACGTAACACTGCACCTATCTTATTACTGTATTCCTGACATTAGTTACCTGGCATATTACTGCACCTATCTTATTACTGTATTCCTGACATTAGTTACCTGGCGTAACACTGCACCTATCTTATTACTGTATTCCTGACATTAGTTACCTGACGTAACACTGCAACTATCTTATTACTGTATTCCTGACATTAGTCACCTGACGTAACACTGCACCTATCTTATTACTGTATTCCTGACATTAGTTACCTGGCGTAACACTGCACCTATCTTATTACTGTATTCCTGACATTAGTCACCTGACGTAACACTGCAACTATCTTATTACTGTATTCCTGACATTAGTTACCTGGCATATTACTGCACCTATCTTATTACTGTATTTCTGACATTAGTTACCTGACGTAACACTGCACCTATCTTATTACTGTATTCCTGACATTAGTTACCTGACGTAACACTGCACCTATCTTATTACTGTATTCCTGACATTAGTTACCTGACGTAACACTGCACCTATCTTATTACTGTATTCCTGACATTAGTTACCTGGCATATCACTGCACCTATCTTATTACTGTGTTCCTGACATTAGTTACCTGACGTAACACTGCACCTATCTTATTACTGTATTCCTGACATTAGTTACCTGGCGTAACACTGCACCTATCTTATTACTGTATTCCTGACATTAGTTACCTGGCATATCACTGCACCTATCTTATTACTGTGTTCCTGACATTAGTTACCTGACGTAACACTGCACCTATCTTATTACTGTATTCCTGACATTAGTTACCTGGCATATCACTGCACCTATCTTATTACTGTGTTCCTGACATTAGTTACCTGGCGTAACACTGCACCTATCTTATTACTGTATTCCTGACATTAGTTACCTGGCGTATTACTGCACCTATCTTATTACTGTATTCCTGACATTAGTTACCTGACGTAACACTGCACCTATCTTATTACTGTATTCCTGACATTAGTTACCTGGCGTAACACTGCACCTATCTTATTACTGTATTCCTGACATTAGTTACCTGGCGTATCACTGCACCTATCTTATTACTGTATTCCTGACATTAGTTACCTGGCGTAACACTGCACCTATCTTATTACTGTATTCCTGACATTAGTTACCTGACGTAACACTGCACCTATCTTATTACTGTATTCCTGACATTAGTTACCTGACGTAACACTGCACCTATCTTATTACTGTATTCCTGACATTAGTTACCTGACGTAACACTGCACCTATCTTATTACTGTATTCCTGACATTAGTTACCTGGCGTAACACTGCACCTATCTTATTACTGTATTCCTGACATTAGTTACCTGGCGTAACACTGCACCTATCTTATTATTGTATTCCTGACATTAGTTACCTGTCATATTACTGCACCTATCTTATTACTGTATTCCTGACATTAATTACCTGGCGTAACACTGCACCTATCTTATTACTGTATTCCTGACATTAGTTACCTGACGTAACACTGCACCTATCTTATTACTGTATTCCTGACATTAGTTACCTGACGTAACACTGCACCTATCTTATTACTGTATTCCTGACATTAGTTACCTGACGTAACACTGCACCTATCTTATTACTGTATTCCTGACATTAGTTACCTGGCGTAACACTGCACCTATCTTATTACTGTATTCCTGACATTAGTTACCTGGCGTAACACTGCACCTATCTTATTATTGTATTCCTGACATTAGTTACCTGTCATATTACTGCACCTATCTTATAACTGTATTCCTGACATTAGTTACCTGACGTAACACTGCACCTATCTTATTACTGTATTCCTGACATTAGTTACCTGGCGTAACACTGCACCTATCTTATTACTGTATTCCTGACATTAGTTACCTGACGTAACACTGCACCTATCTTATTACTGTATTCCTGACATTAGTTACCTGGCATATCACTGCACCTATCTTATTACTGTGTTCCTGACATTAGTTACCTGACGTAACACTGCACCTATCTTATTACTGTATTCCTGACATTAGTTACCTGGCGTAACACTGCACCTATCTTATTACTGTATTCCTGACATTAGTTACCTGGCATATCACTGCACCTATCTTATTACTGTGTTCCTGACATTAGTTACCTGACGTAACACTGCACCTATCTTATTACTGTATTCCTGACATTAGTTACCTGGCATATCACTGCACCTATCTTATTACTGTGTTCCTGACATTAGTTACCTGGCGTAACACTGCACCTATCTTATTACTGTATTCCTGACATTAGTTACCTGGCGTATTACTGCACCTATCTTATTACTGTATTCCTGACATTAGTTACCTGACGTAACACTGCACCTATCTTATTACTGTATTCCTGACATTAGTTACCTGGCGTAACACTGCACCTATCTTATTACTGTATTCCTGACATTAGTTACCTGGCGTATCACTGCACCTATCTTATTACTGTATTCCTGACATTAGTTACCTGGCGTAACACTGCACCTATCTTATTACTGTATTCCTGACATTAGTTACCTGGCGTAACACTGCACCTATCTTATTACTGTATTCCTGACATTAGTTACCTGGCATATTACTGCACCTATCTTATTACTGTATTCCTGACATTAGTTACCTGACGTAACACTGCACCTATCTTATTATTGTATTCCTGACATTAGTTACCTGTCATATTACTGCACCTATCTTATAACTGTATTCCTGACAGTAGTTACCTGGCGTAACACTGCACCTATCTTATTACTGTATTCCTGACATTAATTACCTGGCGTAACACTGCACCTATCTTATTACTGTATTCCTGACATTAGTTACCTGACGTAACACTGCACCTATCTTATTACTGTATTCCTGACATTAGTTACCTGACGTAACACTGCACCTATCTTATTACTGTATTCCTGACATTAGTTACCTGACGTAACACTGCACCTATCTTATTACTGTATTCCTGACATTAGTTACCTGGCGTAACACTGCACCTATCTTATTACTGTATTCCTGACATTAGTTACCTGACGTAACACTGCACCTATCTTATTACTGTATTCCTGACATTAGTTACCTGGCGTAACACTGCACCTATCTTATTACTGTATTCCTGACATTAGTTACCTGGCATATTACTGCACCTATCTTATTACTGTATTCCTGACATTAGTTACCTGACGTAACACTGCACCTATCTTATTATTGTATTCCTGACATTAGTTACCTGTCATATTACTGCACCTATCTTATAACTGTATTCCTGACAGTAGTTACCTGGCGTAACACTGCACCTATCTTATTACTGTATTCCTGACATTAATTACCTGGCGTAACACTGCACCTATCTTATTACTGTATTCCTGACATTAGTTACCTGACGTAACACTGCACCTATCTTATTACTGTATTCCTGACATTAGTTACCTGACGTAACACTGCACCTATCTTATTACTGTATTCCTGACATTAGTTACCTGACGTAACACTGCACCTATCTTATTACTGTATTCCTGACATTAGTTACCTGGCGTAACACTGCACCTATCTTATTACTGTATTCCTGACATTAGTTACCTGGCGTAACACTGCACCTATCTTATTATTGTATTCCTGACATTAGTTACCTGTCATATTACTGCACCTATCTTATAACTGTATTCCTGACATTAGTTACCTGACGTAACACTGCACCTATCTTATTACTGTATTCCTGACATTAGTTACCTGGCGTAACACTGCACCTATCTTATTACTGTATTCCTGACATTAGTTACCTGACGTAACACTGCACCTATCTTATTACTGTATTCCTGACATTAGTTACCTGGCATATCACTGCACCTATCTTATTACTGTGTTCCTGACATTAGTTACCTGACGTAACACTGCACCTATCTTATTACTGTATTCCTGACATTAGTTACCTGGCGTAACACTGCACCTATCTTATTACTGTATTCCTGACATTAGTTACCTGGCATATCACTGCACCTATCTTATTACTGTGTTCCTGACATTAGTTACCTGACGTAACACTGCACCTATCTTATTACTGTATTCCTGACATTAGTTACCTGGCATATCACTGCACCTATCTTATTACTGTGTTCCTGACATTAGTTACCTGGCGTAACACTGCACCTATCTTATTACTGTATTCCTGACATTAGTTACCTGGCGTATTACTGCACCTATCTTATTACTGTATTCCTGACATTAGTTACCTGACGTAACACTGCACCTATCTTATTACTGTATTCCTGACATTAGTTACCTGGCGTAACACTGCACCTATCTTATTACTGTATTCCTGACATTAGTTACCTGGCGTATCACTGCACCTATCTTATTACTGTATTCCTGACATTAGTTACCTGGCGTAACACTGCACCTATCTTATTACTGTATTCCTGACATTAGTTACCTGGCGTAACACTGCACCTATCTTATTACTGTATTCCTGACATTAGTTACCTGGCGTATCACTGCACCTATCTTATTACTGTATTCCTGACATTAGTTACCTGGCGTAACACTGCACCTATCTTATTACTGTATTCCTGACATTAGTTACCTGGCGTAACACTGCACCTATCTTATTACTGTATTCCTGACATTAGTTACCTGACGTAACACTGCACCTATCTTATTACTGTGTTCCTGACATTAGTTACCTGGCGTAACACTGCACCTATCTTATTACTGTATTCCTGACATTAGTTACCTGGCGTAACACTGCACCTATCTTATTACTGTATTCCTGACATTAGTTACCTGGCGTAACACTGCACCTATCTTATTACTGTATTCCTGACATTAGTTACCTGGCGTAACACTGCACCTATCTTATTACTGTATTCCTGACATTAGTTACCTGACGTAACACTGCACCTATCTTATTACTGTATTCCTGACATTAGTTACCTGACGTAACACTGCACCTATCTTATTACTGTATTCCTGACATTAGTTACCTGACGTAACACTGCACCTATCTTATTACTGTATTCCTGACATTAGTTACCTGGCATATTACTGCACCTATCTTATTACTGTATTCCTGACATTAGTTACCTGTTGTAACACTGCACCTATCTTATTACTGTATTCCTGACATTAGTTACCTGACGTAACACTGCACCTATCTTATTACTGTATTCCTGACATTAGTTACCTGACGTAACACTGCACCTATCTTATTACTGTATTCCTGACATTAGTTACCTGACGTAACACTGCACCTATCTTATTACTGTATTCCTGACATTAGTTACCTGACGTAACACTGCACCTATCTTATTACTGTATTCCTGACATTAGTTACCTGACGTAACACTGCACCTATCTTATTACTGTATTCCTGACATTAGTTACCTGACGTAACACTGCACCTATCTTATTACTGTATTCCTGACATTAGTTACCTGGCATATTACTGCACCTATCTTATTACTGTATTCCTGACATTAGTTACCTGACGTAACACTGCACCTATCTTATTACTGTATTCCTGACATTAGTTACCTGGCGTAACACTGCACCTATCTTATTACTGTATTCCTGACATTAGTTACCTGACGTAACACTGCACCTATCTTATTACTGTATTCCTGACATTAGTTACCTGACGTAACACTGCACCTATCTTATTACTGTATTCCTGACATTAGTTACCTGACGTAACACTGCACCTATCTTATTACTGTATTCCTGACATTAGTTACCTGACGTAACACTGCACCTATCTTATTACTGTATTCCTGACATTAGTTACCTGGCGTAACACTGCACCTATCTTATTACTGTATTCCTGACATTAGTTACCTGGCATATTACTGCACCTATCTTATTACTGTATTCCTGACATTAGTTACCTGACGTAACACTGCACCTATCTTATTACTGTATTCCTGACATTAGTTACCTGACGTAACACTGCACCTATCTTATTACTGTATTCCTGACATTAGTTACCTGGCGTAACACTGCACCTATCTTATTACTGTATTCCTGACATTAGTTACCTGGCGTAACACTGCACCTATCTTATTACTGTATTCCTGACATTAGTTACCTGACGTAACACTGCACCTATCTTATTACTGTATTCCTGACATTAGTTACCTGACGTAACACTGCACCTATCTTATTACTGTATTCCTGACATTAGTTACCTGGCGTAACACTGCACCTATCTTATTACTGTATTCCTGACATTAGTTACCTGGCATATTACTGCAACTATCTTATTACTGTATTCCTGACATTAGTTACCTGGCGTATTACTGCACCTATCTTATTACTGTATTCCTGACATTAGTTACCCGACGTAACACTGCACCTATCTTATTACTGTATTCCTGACATTAGTTACCTGACGTAACACTGCACCTATCTTATTACTGTATTCCTGACATTAGTTACCTGGCGTATTACTGCACCTATCTTATTACTGTATTCCTGACATTAGTTACCCGACGTAACACTGCACCTATCTTATTACTGTATTCCTGACATTAGTTACCTGGCGTATTACTGCACCTATCTTATTACTGTATTCCTGACATTAGTTACCCGACGTAACACTGCACCTATCTTATTACTGTATTCCTGACATTAGTTACCTGGCGTAACACTGCACCTATCTTATTACTGTATTCCTGACATTAGTTACCCGACGTAACACTGCACCTATCTTATTACTGTATTCCTGACATTAGTTACCTGACGTAACACTGCACCTATCTTATTACTGTATTCCTGACATTAATTACCTGGCGTAACACTGCACCTATCTTATTACTGTATTCCTGACATTAGTTACCTGGCGTAACACTGCACCTATCTTATTACTGTATTCCTGACATTAGTTACCTGGCGTAACACTGCACCTATCTTATTACTGTATTCCTGACATTAGTTACCTGGCATATTACTGCACCTATCTTATTACTGTATTCCTGACATTAGTTACCTGACGTAACACTGCACCTATCTTATTACTGTATTCCTGACATTAGTTACCTGACGTAACACTGCACCTATCTTATTACTGTATTCCTGACATTAGTTACCTGTCGTAACACTGCACCTATCTTATTACTGTATTCCTGACATTAGTTACCTGACGTAACACTGCACCTATCTTATTACTGTATTCCTGACATTAGTTACCTGGCGTAACACTGCACCTATCTTATTACTGTATTCCTGACATTAGTTACCTGGCGTAACACTGCACCTATCTTATTACTGTATTCCTGACATTAGTTACCTGACGTAACACTGCACCTATCTTATTACTGTATTCCTGACATTAGTTACCTGTCATATTACTGCACCTATCTTATTACTGTATTCCTGACATTAGTTACCTGGCATATTACTGCACCTATCTTATTACTGTATTCCTGACATTAGTTACCTGACGTAACACTGCACCTATCTTATTACTGTATTCCTGACATTAGTTACCTGGCATATTACTGCACCTATCTTATTACTGTATTCCTGACATTAGTTACCTGACGTAACACTGCACCTATCTTATTACTGTATTCCTGACATTAGTTACCTGGCGTAACACTGCACCTATCTTATTACTGTATTCCTGACATTAGTTACCTGGCATATTACTGCACCTATCTTATTACTGTATTCCTGACATTAGTTACCTGACGTAACACTGCACCTATCTTATTACTGTATTCCTGACATTAGTTACCTGGCGTAACACTGCACCTATCTTATTACTGTATTCCTGACATTAGTTACCTGGCGTATTACTGCACCTATCTTATTACTGTATTCCTGACATTAGTTACCTGACGTAACACTGAACCTATCTTATTACTGTATTCCTGACATTAGTTACCTGGCGTAACACTGCACCTATCTTATTACTGTATTCCTGACATTAGTTACCTGGCGTAACACTGCAACTATCTTATTACTGTATTCCTGACATTAGTTACCTGACGTAACACTGCACCTATCTTATTACTGTATTCCTGACATTAGTTACCTGGCGTAACACTGCACCTATCTTATTACTGTATTCCTGACATTAGTTACCTGGCATATTACTGCACCTATCTTATTACTGTATTCCTGACATTAGTTACCTGACGTAACACTGCACCTATCTTATTACTGTATTCCTGACATTAGTTACCTGGCATATTACTGCACCTATCTTATTACTGTATTCCTGACATTAGTTACCTGACGTAACACTGCACCTATCTTATTACTGTATTCCTGACATTAGTAACCTGTCATATTACTGCACCTATCTTATTACTGTATTCCTGACATTAGATACCTGACGTAACACTGCACCTATCTTATTACTGTATTCCTGACATTAGTTACCTGGCATATTACTGCACCTATCTTATTACTGTATTCCTGACATTAGTTACCTGTCATATTACTGCACCTATCTTATTACTGTATTCCTGACATTAGTTACCTGGCGTAACACTGCACCTATCTTATTACTGTATTCCTGACATTAGTTACCTGGCATATTACTGCACCTATCTTATTACTGTATTCCTGACATTAGTTACCTGTCATATTACTGCACCTATCTTATTACTGTATTCCTGACATTAGTTACCTGGCGTAACACTGCACCTATCTTATTACTGTATTCCTGACATTAGTTACCTGACGTAACACTGCACCTATCTTATTACTGTATTCCTGACATTAGTTACCTGGCATATTACTGCACCTATCTTATTACTGTATTCCTGACATTAGTTACCTGGCGTAACACTGCACCTATCTTATTACTGTATTCCTGACATTAGTTACCTGACGTAACACTACACCTATCTTATTACTGTATTCCTGACATTAGTTACCTGACGTAACACTGCACCTATCTTATTACTGTATTCCTGACATTAGTTACCTGGCATATTACTGCACCTATCTTATTACTGTATTCCTGACATTAGTTACCTGGCGTAACACTGCACCTATCTTATTACTGTATTCCTGACATTAGTTACCTGTCATATTACTGCACCTATCTTATTACTGTATTCCTGACATTAGTTACCTGACGTAACACTGCACCTATCTTATTACTGTATTCCTGACATTAGTTACCTGGCATATTACTGCACCTATCTTATTACTGTATTCCTGACATTAGTTACCTGGCATATTACTGCACCTATCTTATTACTGTATTCCTGACATTAGTTACCTGGCGTAACACTGCACCTATCTTATTACTGTATTCCTGACATTAGTTACCTGGCGTATTACTGCACCTATCTTATTACTGTATTCCTGACATTAGTTACCTGGCGTAACACTGCACCTATCTTATTACTGTATTCCTGACATTAGTTACCTGTCATATTACTGCACCTATCTTATTACTGTATTCCTGACATTAGTTACCTGGAGTAACACTGCACCTATCTTATTACTGTATTCCTGACATTAGTTACCTGGCGTAACACTGCACCTATCTTATTACTGTATTCCTGACATTAGTTACCTGACGTAACACTGCACCTATCTTATTACTGTATTCCTGACATTAGTTACCTGACGTAACACTGCACCTATCTTATTACTGTATTCCTGACATTAGTTACCTGACGTAACACTGCACCTATCTTATTACTCTATTCCTGACATTAGTTACCTGACGTAACACTGCACCTATCTTATTACTGTATTCCTGACATTAGTTACCTGACGTAACACTGCACCTATCTTATTACTGTATTCCTGACATTAGTTACCTGGCGTAACACTGCACCTATCTTATTACTGTATTCCTGACATTAGTTACCTGGCGTAACACTGCAACTATCTTATTACTGTATTCCTGACATTAGTTACCTGGCGTAACACTGCACCTATCTTATTACTGTATTCCTGACATTAGTTACCTGTCATATTACTGCACCTATCTTATAACTGTATTCCTGACATTAGTTACCTGACGTAACACTGCACCTATCTTATTACTGTATTCCTGACATTAGTTACCTGGCATATTACTGCACCTATCTTATTACTGTATTCCTGACATTAGTTACCTGGCGTAACACTGCACCTATCTTATTACTGTATTCCTGACATTAGTTACCTGGCATATTACTGCACCTATCTTATTACTGTATTCCTGACATTAGTTACCTGGCGTAACACTGCACCTATCTTATTACTGTATTCCTGACATTAGTTACCTGGCGTAACACTGCACCTATCTTATTACTGTATTCCTGACATTAGTTACCTGGCATATTACTGCACCTATCTTATTACTGTATTCCTGACATTAGTTACCTGACGTAACACTGCACCTATCTTATTACTGTATTCCTGACATTAGTTACCTGGCGTAACACTGCACCTATCTTATTATTGTATTCCTGACATTAGTTACCTGTCATATTACTGCACCTATCTTATAACTGTATTCCTGACAGTAGTTACCTGGCGTAACACTGCACCTATCTTATTACTGTATTCCTGACATTAGTTACCTGGCGTAACACTGCACCTATCTTATTACTGTATTCCTGACATTAGTTACCTGACGTAACACTGCACCTATCTTATTATTGTATTCCTGACATTAGTTACCTGACGTAACACTGCACCTATCTTATTATTGTATTCCTGACATTAGTTACCTGTCATATTACTGCACCTATCTTATAACTGTATTCCTGACATTAGTTACCTGACGTAACACTGCAACTATCTTATTACTGTATTCCTGACATTAGTTACCTGACGTAACACTGCACCTATCTTATTACTGTATTCCTGACATTAGTTACCTGGCATATTACTGCACCTATCTTATTACTGTATTCCTGACATTAGTTACCTGGCGTAACACTGCACCTATCTTATTACTGTATTCCTGACATTAGTTACCTGACGTAACACTGCACCTATCTTATTACTGTATTCCTGACATTAGTTACCTGGCGTAACACTGCACCTATCTTATTACTGTATTCCTGACATTAGTTACCTGGCGTAACACTGCACCTATCTTATTACTGTATTCCTGACATTAGTTACCTGGCATATTACTGCACCTATCTTATTACTGTATTCCTGACATTAGTTACCTGACGTAACACTGCACCTATCTTATTATTGTATTCCTGACATTAGTTACCTGTCATATTACTGCACCTATCTTATAACTGTATTCCTGACAGTAGTTACCTGGCGTAACACTGCACCTATCTTATTACTGTATTCCTGACATTAATTACCTGGCGTAACACTGCACCTATCTTATTACTGTATTCCTGACATTAGTTACCTGACGTAACACTGCACCTATCTTATTACTGTATTCCTGACATTAGTTACCTGACGTAACACTGCACCTATCTTATTACTGTATTCCTGACATTAGTTACCTGACGTAACACTGCACCTATCTTATTACTGTATTCCTGACATTAGTTACCTGGCGTAACACTGCACCTATCTTATTACTGTATTCCTGACATTAGTTACCTGGCGTAACACTGCACCTATCTTATTACTGTATTCCTGACATTAGTTACCCGACGTAACACTGCACCTATCTTATTATTGTATTCCTGACATTAGTTACCTGTCATATTACTGCACCTATCTTATAACTGTATTCCTGACATTAGTTACCTGACGTAACACTGCACCTATCTTATTACTGTATTCCTGACATTAGTTACCTGGCGTAACACTGCACCTATCTTATTACTGTATTCCTGACATTAGTTACCTGACGTAACACTGCACCTATCTTATTACTGTATTCCTGACATTAGTTACCTGGCATATCACTGCACCTATCTTATTACTGTGTTCCTGACATTAGTTACCTGACGTAACACTGCACCTATCTTATTACTGTATTCCTGACATTAGTTACCTGGCGTAACACTGCACCTATCTTATTACTGTATTCCTGACATTAGTTACCTGGCATATCACTGCACCTATCTTATTACTGTGTTCCTGACATTAGTTACCTGACGTAACACTGCACCTATCTTATTACTGTATTCCTGACATTAGTTACCTGGCATATCACTGCACCTATCTTATTACTGTGTTCCTGACATTAGTTACCTGGCGTAACACTGCACCTATCTTATTACTGTATTCCTGACATTAGTTACCTGGCGTATTACTGCACCTATCTTATTACTGTATTCCTGACATTAGTTACCTGACGTAACACTGCACCTATCTTATTACTGTATTCCTGACATTAGTTACCTGGCGTAACACTGCACCTATCTTATTACTGTATTCCTGACATTAGTTACCTGGCGTATCACTGCACCTATCTTATTACTGTATTCCTGACATTAGTTACCTGGCGTAACACTGCACCTATCTTATTACTGTATTCCTGACATTAGTTACCTGGCATATTACTGCACCTATCTTATTACTGTATTCCTGACATTAGTTACCTGACGTAACACTGCACCTATCTTATTACTGTATTCCTGACATTAGTTACCTGGCGTAACACTGCACCTATCTTATTACTGTATTCCTGACATTAGTTACCTGGCGTAACACTGCACCTATCTTATTACTGTATTCCTGACATTAGTTACCTGGCGTAACACTGCACCTATCTTATTACTGTATTCCTGACATTAGTTACCTGACGTAACACTGCACCTATCTTATTACTGTATTCCTGACATTAGTTACCTGACGTAACACTGCACCTATCTTATTACTGTATTCCTGACATTAGTTACCTGGCATATTACTGCACCTATCTTATTACTGTATTCCTGACATTAATTACCTGGCGTAACACTGCACCTATCTTATTACTGTATTCCTGACATTAGTTACCTGACGTAACACTGCACCTATCGTATTACTGTATTCCTGACATTAGTTACCTGGCATATTACTGCACCTATCTTATTATTGTATTCTTGACATTAGTTACCTGACGTAACACTGCAACTATCTTATTACTGTATTCCTGACATTAATTACCTGACGTAACACTGCACCTATCTTATTACTGTATTCCTGACATTAGTTACCTGGCGTAACACTGCACCTATCTTATTACTGTATTCCTGACATTAGTTACCTGGCATATTACTGCACCTATCTTATTACTGTATTCCTGACATTAGTTACCTGACGTAACACTGCACCTATCGTATTACTGTATTCCTGACATTAGTTACCTGGCATATTACTGCACCTATCTTATTATTGTATTCCTGACATTAGTTACCTGACGTAACACTGCACCTATCTTATTACTGTATTCCTGACATTAGTTACCTGGCATATTACTGCACCTATCTTATTATTGTATTCCTGACATTAGTTACCTGACGTAACACTGCACCTATCTTATTATTGTATTCTTGACATTAGTTACCTGGCATATTACTGCACCTATCTTATTACTGTATTCCTGACATTAGTTACCTGGCGTAACACTGCACCTATCTTATTACTGTATTCCTGACATTAGTTACCTGGCATATTACTGCACCTATCTTATTATTGTATTCCTGACATTAGTTACCTGACGTAACACTGCACCTATCTTATTACTGTATTCCTGACATTAGTTACCTGACGTAACACTGCACCTATCTTATTACTGTATTCCTGACATTAGTTACCTGACGTAACACTGCAACTATCTTATTACTGTATTCCTGACATTAATTACCTGACGTAACACTGCACCTATCTTATTACTGTATTCCTGACATTAGTTACCTGGCGTAACACTGCACCTATCTTATTATTGTATTCCTGACATTAGTTACCTGGCATATTACTGCACCTATCTTATTACTGTATTCCTGACATTAATTACCTGGCATATTACTGCACCTATCTTATTACTGTATTCCTGACATTAGTTACCTGGCGTAACACTGCACCTATCTTATTACTGTATTCCTGACATTAGTTACCTGGCGTAACACTGCACCTATCTTATTATTGTATTCCTGACATTAGTTACCTGGCATATTACTGCACCTATCTTATTACTGTATTCCTGACATTAGTTACCTGGCGTAACACTGCACCTATCTTATTACTGTATTCCTGACATTAGTTACCTGGCGTAACACTGCACCTATCTTATTACTGTATTCCTGACATTAGTTACCTGGCGTAACACTGCACCTATCTTATTACTGTATTCCTGACATTAGTTACCTGGCATATTTCTGCACCTATCTTATTACTGTATTCCTGACATTAGTTACCTGGCGTAACACTGCACCTATCTTATTACTGTATTCCTGACATTAGTTACCTGACGTAACACTGCACCTATCTTATTACTGTATTCCTGACATTAGTTACCTGACGTAACACTGCACCTATCTTATTACTGTATTCCTGACATTAGTTACCTGACGTAACACTGCACCTATCTTATTACTGTATTCCTGACATTAGTTACCTGGCGTAACACTGCACCTATCTTATTACTGTATTCCTGACATTAGTTACCTGGCGTATCACTGCAACTATCTTATTACTGTATTCCTGACATTAGTTACCTGACGTAACACTGCACCTATCTTATTACTGTATTCCTGACATTAGTTACCTGGCATATTACTGCACCTATCTTATTACTGTATTCCTGACATTAGTTACCTGACGTAACCCTGCACCTATCTTATTACTGTATTCCTGACATTAGTTACCTGGCATATTACTGCACCTATCTTATTACTGTATTCCTGACATTAGTTACCTGTCGTAACACTGCACCTATCTTATTACTGTATTCCTGACATTAGTTACCTGACGTAACACTGCACCTATCTTATTACTGTATTCCTGACATTAGTTACCTGTCGTAACACTGCACCTATCTTATTACTGTATTCCTGACATTAGTTACCTGACGTAACACTGCACCTATCTTATTACTGTATTCCTGACATTAGTTACCTGGCGTAACACTGCACCTATCTTATTACTGTATTCCTGACATTAATTACCTGGCATATTACTGCACCTATCTTATTACTGTATTCCTGACATTAGTTACCTGACGTAACACTACACCTATCTTATTACTGTATTCCTGACATTAGTTACCTGACGTAACACTGCACCTATCTTATTACTGTATTCCTGACATTAGTTACCTGGCGTAACACTGCACCTATCTTATTACTGTATTCCTGACATTAGTTACCTGGCATATTACTGCACCTATCTTATTACTGTATTCCTGACATTAGTTACCTGTCATATTACTGCACCTATCTTATTACTGTATTCCTGACATTAGTTACCTGACGTAACACTGCACCTATCTTATTACTGTATTCCTGACATTAGTTACCTGACGTAACACTGCACCTATCTTATTACTGTATTCCTGACATTAGTTACCTGACGTAACACTGCACCTATCTTATTACTGTATTCCTGACATTAGTTACCTGGCGTAACACTGCACCTATCTTATTACTGTATTCCTGACATTAGTTACCTGACGTAACACTGCACCTATCTTATTACTGTATTCCTGACATTAGTTACCTGGCGTAACACTGCACCTATCTTATTACTGTATTCCTGACATTAGTTACCTGACGTAACACTGAACCTATCTTATTACTGTATTCCTGACATTAGTTACCTGGCGTAACACTGCACCTATCTTATTACTGTATTCCTGACATTAGTTACCTGGCGTAACACTGCAACTATCTTATTACTGTATTCCTGACATTAGTTACCTGACGTAACACTGCACCTATCTTATTACTGTATTCCTGACATTAGTTACCTGGCGTAACACTGCACCTATCTTATTACTGTATTCCTGACATTAGTTACCTGGCATATTACTGCACCTATCTTATTACTGTATTCCTGACATTAGTTACCTGACGTAACACTGCACCTATCTTATTACTGTATTCCTGACATTAGTTACCTGACGTAACACTGCACCTATCTTATTACTGTATTCCTGACATTAGTTACCTGGCGTAACACTGCACCTATCTTATTACTGTATTCCTGACATTAGTTACCTGGCGTAACACTGCAACTATCTTATTACTGTATTCCTGACATTAGTTACCTGACGTAACACTGCACCTATCTTATTACTGTATTCCTGACATTAGTTACCTGACGTAACACTGCACCTATCTTATTACTCTATTCCTGACATTAGTTACCTGGCGTAACACTGCACCTATCTTATTACTGTATTCCTGACATTAGTTACCTGGCATATTACTGCACCTATCTTATTACTGTATTCCTGACATTAGTTACCTGACGTAACACTGCACCTATCTTATTACTGTATTCCTGACATTAGTAACCTGTCATATTACTGCACCTATCTTATTACTGTATTCCTGACATTAGATACCTGACGTAACACTGCACCTATCTTATTACTGTATTCCTGACATTAGTTACCTGGCATATTACTGCACCTATCTTATTACTGTATTCCTGACATTAGTTACCTGTCATATTACTGCACCTATCTTATTACTGTATTCCTGACATTAGTTACCTGGCGTAACACTGCACCTATCTTATTACTGTATTCCTGACATTAGTTACCTGGCATATTACTGCACCTATCTTATTACTGTATTCCTGACATTAGTTACCTGTCATATTACTGCACCTATCTTATTACTGTATTCCTGACATTAGTTACCTGGCATATCACTGCACCTATCTTTATAAGTATTCATAACCATTCATTAAACGCTTGGCTCAACTACTTACTCTGTCTACCTATAAGCTACTTATTTTCCTATTATAGTTACCTCAGCTTACTATTCTAACATATTTACCTATTTAACTATCAATTTATATTTACAATTATATACAAATGGGTCCTCTCCTCAGCTCCTCCTCCAGAGGTCTGAGTCAACTGCCACCAACTGTTATAGAATCCTCCTGCTCATTTCTCTTGTCCTGGCAAGGGGCGGGGCTAAGCTCCTGCCTGGTGATTGGCAGAACACCATCAGTAGGGTGGCTGACCAGAATGTTCCTTTAACCCTATACAGTAACCCCAATAGGGAAGGGGTTAAACTCTCCCTTTACAAAAATGGTTGTTGTCCTCAACATCCGGGGCCTATACCAGGAATACCCGCATAACACATGTATGTATGTCTTTATTTATATAGCGCCATTAATATACATAGCGCTTCACAGTAGTACTACACATGACAATCATATAAATAACAAATAATACAAATAACAGATCATGGGAATAAGTGCTCCAGACATAAAAGTAAAATTTCGGAAGAGGAGTCCCTGCTCCGAAGAGCTTACAATCTTTGGTAGGTAGGAAGAACGTACAGAGACATTAGGAGGGCGTTCTGGTAAGTGCGCCTGCAGGGGGCCAAGCTTTATGTATCATGTGTATAGTATTAGCCACGGTGCTTCTCATATGCTTCTTTAAGCAAGTGTGTCTTAAAGGTGGTTAGAGAGGGTGCTAGTCGGGTACTGAGGGGAAGGGCATTCCAGAGGTGTGGGGCAATCAGTGAGAAAGGTTTAAGGCGAGAGAGGGCTTTAGATAAAAAAGGGGGTAGAGAGAAGACATTCTTGAGCAGAACGCAAGAGTCGGGATAGTGCATAGCGAGAAATTAGGGTTGAGATGTAAGGAGGAGCAGAAGAGTGTAAGGGCTCGTTCAGGGAGCCAGCTGAGGACTCAGAGGGAGGGCGGTAGGCAGGCAGTGCTGGGAGTTTGCTGGGAGACATGTGATTATCCCCCAGCAAACTTTTCAGCGTTGGGGAGGGAGCGGGGCTACAGACGCAGGGTTAAAGTATCCAAGCTGCAGTCATGAAATCATTCTGAAGAATGATTTCATTGGCTGCCTTGGTCCCTGTGACGCTGCTTCAACTCCAAGAAACAAAATTTTCATTTACTGAAGCTGTCGTCAGCAGCAACTCCTGGCTTCAGAGGCAGGCCAGTAGCTACCCTGACAACAAGTATTCAAATTGAATACTTTGTTGCTCACTGCAGCACGCACGTCAGCACGCCCTGCCCCCGAAGCCAGCACCCTGAACGAGGCCAAAAGGAGAAGGAGAATTGAATGTGAGATACGGGATTTGATACGAAGCCAGGAAAGTGATTTCAGCAGGGGAGACTCTGAGACAGATTTAGGAAAGAGTAGAGTGATTCTGGCAGCAGCGTTAAGGATATTTTATAGGAGAGACAGATGAGAGGCAGGAAGGCCGGACAGCAGGAGGTTACAGTAATCGAGACGGGAGAGAATGAAGGCTTGTCAGAGTTTTAGCAGTCGAGTAACAGAGGAAAGGGTGTATCTTTGTAATATTGCAGAGGAAAAACATCACACATTGCACTATTTACAATAAACATACCCATATTTTTCATTAACATCTATTTTCAAGTAATACATACATACTAAAGAACACTGTACAACATATCTGATAACTATCAGGTTATCTATATCTATACCATACACAAAACTGGGCTTATGGCTGAACATCACATTGGTTTACCCTGAAACCTATAGACATAGCGGTGTTTATGCAGCATGCTTAGTGAGTAGTGCTAGAGTACTCTCCCTGTTACCACTGACTTTACTCATCAGTGCCTAGCAGAGTTATTACCTTTTAGTTAAGGGCCTCAATTTACTTAGAACAATAACTGACATGTAAATGCACAAAATACATATAAAATAAAAATAACAATTCTCAAGACTCATACTTTAAAGCGATAACAGGTACCAGTGTACAAAGGTAGAAATACACACACTGTACACCTCCCCCCCCCCCTTGTATTACAGGAAAACATTGTGACAGAGAACCTGCATGCAAATAAACTCTTTACCTCAGTGTCTCATGTACTGCTGCTATGCAATGCTTTACTGCTTCACTGACAGTGCTATCTGTCCTCCTTCTTGTGACTAAAACATATCCCAGGGCACAGCACCATCATAGGGCCTGCACTGAATTTAGGAGTTTTGTGGGCCTGTTTATTTCTGGCAAAATGTAACTAATTCTCTGTCTATACTTAGCAAGGCCACAGTACTTTACACAGCAGGCAACAAATCACGTAGATCTATAACTTAGAAACTGGATAATTCAGATACAAATGCATATCTTCTTCTTTTTTTAATAAACAGTGGGGTGTTACTGAGCCATTACCATGTCCCATCTCACTGAAATACTGCCCGTTGTTCATGGCATCCACTTCCTGAAGCAGAATCCCAGCCTCCTGCTCATAGTTAGGGTGACCATTCGTCCCGGTTTTGCCGGGAGAGTCCCGGTTTTTCGTGTGCTGTACCGGTGGCCGGACTGTCCCGGGAATGTCCCGTTTTTTTGTGACGGCGGTGCTGCGCGCGGGGGGGGGAATTGGCGGTGCGCGGCGGCGGGGAGGAAGAGGATGCAGAGCAGCCCGGCAAGTATTTTTTTTTACTGCCAAGGGTTGGGCTTCTGCAGAAACGTACCGGGCCGCAGGGGATTGGATAGAGTATGCCGGGGGGCGGGGCTTTGGCTCTCCCCGGCTTTCCCCCCCGGCACTCTGGCCCTCCCTCTGGCTCCTCGGCAACCCGGCTCTCTCCCTCACTCCCCTGGCACCCCCCCTCACTCCCCCGGCACCCCCCCCTCACTCCCCCGGCAACCCGGCTCTCTCCTTCAATCCCCCGGCACCCCCCCCTCACTCCCCTGGCAACCCGGCTTTCTCCTTCAATCCCCCGGCACCCCCCGTCACTCCCCCGGCAACCCGGCTCTCTCCCTCACTCCCCCAGCAAGCCCCTTTAACTACAGAGCCACCAGACCAGACAGAGGCAGCACAGAGGTGTGTGTGTGTGTGTGTGTATATATGTGTGTGTATGTGTGTGTGTGTGTGTATGTATGTAGGGGGGGGAGCGGGTGATGTGCCCACTTCTGCCCGATCCCTGTGGCTGTCAGCCTGCGGGAGATGGAGGGGGCTTGCGCCACTGGGGGGGGGGGGGGGAAGGGGAAGGGCGGAGAGAGTGATGTGTCCCCCTTCTGCCCCGATCACCGTGGCTGCCTCCCTGCCCGCGTGGGAGATGCAGGGGGGAGGGGGGGTTGGAGGGGGGGTGTTGTGTCCCGGAGCAGTGGTGGCAGCAAGGTGGTGTGTGTGTGTGTGAGATATTATTTATATATATATATATATATATATATATATATATATATATATCCAAACAAGAGTGACCTAGGCGCAAGTAAAAACAAGAAAAACAAACATAGGGTAATACGTTCAAACAATTTGTCTACTAGAGGGTACGATATGCACTTACAGCAGGTAGAATAAAATCAGGCCTTGTATCCACTCTGGGATCAGGAACAATGAATGAAGATCTGGAACAGCCAGCAGCAACTCATCTACAGGAACCGTAAGCCGAAAGGAGAAACGCGTAGGGCGTGGTTTTGAACTACTGAGAGTGAGCACAGGACATTTGGGAGAATAGCCAGCAATATTCAGTTGTCTGGCAGTGATCTGTATCGGTGTACTGGCATGGTACATGTTTCTAACGAGTAGGTGTGGGACGTATATCAACACAGCGACCGGGAGATTTGGATCCAGAATCTTGCGAGACGACGTGACGTCACTACGCCGCCGCGTGCAGGCGGACGGCCACGGAGGACGGGAGCAGTCAGAAAAGCGGGGAGGTCCACAGACTATCGAGACGGACACTAACCAAGGGGGAAAACATCACACTGTACCCCAGAAGTAGTGTGAGTACTACTTGCACATTAGGTGCAGCTAAAGAGACACACGGCCCTTTACTACGGGTCTCGCAACAACGGAGCTAGTACCCCGCCCTCAGAGGCTCTGGACATTATTGTGAGTGCCCTATAAAGTGACTCCATACCCTTGGAAGTTGGCCATAACACCGCATGTGGTTATAAGGACATTATATAAGGAGCCAATAGAGACTGTGTATACCCACCCTTGATGAGTGTGAGAAGCTCTAAATTCTCAAACGCTTTTACCCAAACTCACAAAGTGTGAGTATTTTATCTATTGTCTTTTTTATTAAATTTTAAAATAAACTGTGTTACACTATGTATGTGTCCCACTTCTCTTCCTATATGTGATACTTCACACGAGGATACGGTTCCTGTAGATGAGTTGCTGCTGGCTGTTCCAGATCTTCATTCATTGTTCCTGATCCCAGAGTGGATACAAGGCCTGATTTTATTCTACCTGCTGTAAGTGCATATCGTACCCTCTAGTAGACAAATTGTTTGAACGTATTACCCTATGTTTGTTTTTCTTGTTTTTACTTGCGCCTAGGTCACTCTTGTTTGGATATCCTTTTATACCAGTCCGTGGAGCGGTAGACCTTTTGGCTGCAGACTTAATCAGGGAAAGTTAGATTGTGAGGTAGTATACCCTCCTATATATGTGGTAAATATCATTATTAGTCTAATTGTGATTGCGCTTATTGTAGTTTTCTGTTTTTGTATATATATATATATATATGTGTGTGTGTGTGTGGATGTGTGTGTGTGATGTGTGTGTGTGATGTATGTGTGTGTATATATTTATCAAAGTTGCACAATGTTAATAAATAATTTATTCTCACAACATGTCTTTTTTTTTAATTTTAAAAATATTATATAATATAAACACACACACATATACACACAAACAGGTTCCCCAGTGACACACAAACATACAAACACACAGGCCACTAACTAAGGCCTGGGACATAGTAAAGACTTTGGTGCTGCTGCTCGCTGTTGCTTGCTGCCTCTCGCTCTACCAGGAGCTTTTTGCTGTCCTGGCAGAGGAGACAGCAAGCGCGCTTGGGAGGCGGTTATCACTGTGTGTGTGTCACTTGGTAGCTGTCAGTGTGTGTGTGTCACTTTGAAGTGGGGGGTGGGATAAAAGGGTTACAACTATAAAACTCCTGGCGCCCTTCATTTAGTATCCTGAAAACCATCTGGGAGAGCCATTCGCAGGCGGACAGAGAGGGGTTATATTAGATATGCTGTATTTTAAACACAATTTTTGTCTTGCGCCTCTTATTTTTAGTTTTTTTGCCCATTAAAATTATTTAAAATCTACCCAATTACATTACATTTTGTCTTAGGGGCTTCACTTCAATGTACCTTTGGTCCTCAACGCATCTAAAAGCATCCCTGAGTTGCTACTGTTATCATTCTAACATACTAGATCTGTGAGTGTATGCTATTTTGGTTCTATCTTCCCGTCCTATCTTCTAGGAGGGGTACCTCCTTTTTTGTCTGAACAGAGACAAGGCAATCACATGTCTAGATGATTTGCAACATGGAATTGGTTACCAGAAATAAGTTACTTCACATTAGTTACTTAACATAAGCTACTTAACATAGGGCCTATAAAGGATTTAACCCCCTTAACTCCCTGTAGGGACTAAGACTCACTGTAATAATTCTAGCATATCCCAAGGGTGCTATATATATATATATATATTATATATTATATATATATATTATATATATATATATATATATATATATATATATATATATATATATATGTGCAAATACAACTGTATGCTCATCTGCATGTCTTAGGCAGGTCTTCAAACTCAGTGCCAGTCAGTGTCTTTACTCACTGAGCCACTGCTTCTCTCCTAAAAAAAATAATATAAAGTCAGAAACAGGGCATGCACAAAACAAAATAAAAAATAAGGGTAAAGGAAGGGTGCATACTGTCCAAAAGATAACAGATAAAGGAAAAAAGGGAAAGGCACTCCTATATGCGAAAAGTAAAAAAGTGAAATTTATTGACACACTAAATTAGAGTAATTAAATTCCACTTTTTTGCATATAGGAGTGCCTGTCCCCTTTTTCATATATATATATATATATATATATATATATATATATATAGTGTTCGACAAACCTATACATTTGCACGCCCCGGGCGAGTGGATTTAACATCGTGGCGAGCTCCTATTGGCCCAAGCAGCACACGTGTGGTACTAGGTGGCGAGTAGATTTTTTTGTTCAGAGAGTAGATTTTTTGGTGATTTGTCGACCACTGTATATATATATATATATATATGGACACAAAGAAAAAAACAAATAAAGCAGCGCCTAAGTGATAATAGAATTAATACCGAGGATAAACCAACATAATATCAATGTATAAGTGTTTAATATAATTAATTGAATTAATAGTGCTAATAAAGCCCAAATGCTAACATAGAACTGTGAATAAAAAAGGGGAAAGAAAATAAAAACCAGTCCTTTCAAAATGTCCAATAAATGGTGCAATAGTAATGCTGGTATGGGGGTCTCCGGCTGCTCTCAAAGGGGATTATACGTTATAGGTTATACGGCTATCCAGCTTACGAGATATTTTCTGGGACTTCTGGGACGTTTGCTGTGTAATATCCGAGGCACCTTGGAAATCCTGACGGATCATTGCCCCTTCATCTCCGTGAGATCGATGGACTCGTGATCCTATTGCAGATACCGGATGGTGGTGATATTTCACAAAACGCTTTTAATACTTGTACCCTTGTGAGTTATATTCTTCCCCCTCCCCCCCCCCCTTCCCATCATTAAATGTACGGTTTTACACTATGGGGCGTGCGCTCTCTCCTCTCTCTTTTCCTCATCTGGCAGCAGAGGCTGGGGGAAAGTGCGGGGAGGTTGCTGCAGGTGACTCGATCGCCATAGGTTACCAGTGGCTCCCCTTGCAGGGCACCGCCAACTTGGTCGCGATTGCGCATGGTGCTCATTTACATGTCATTTCCCAGAATCCCTTGCTGCAGTGGAAGCGCTGTATGCTGGGTGATAATGGGGAAAGACAGTGTTGCAGACCTGTCTAAGACATGCAAATGAACATACAGTAATATTTACAGTTGCTATATATATATATATACAGTGGTCGACAAATCACCAAAAAATTTACTCGCCACCTAGTACCACATGTGTGCTGCTTGGGCCAATAGGAGCTCGCCACAATGTTAAATCCACTCGCCCGGGGCGAGCAACTGTATAGGTTTGTCGTACACTGCTGCCAGAATCACTCTACTCTTTCCTAGATCTGTCTCAGCATCTCCGCTCATGAAATCCCTCTCCTGGCTTCCGATCAAATCCCGCATCTCACACTCCATTCTTCTCCTCACTTTTAAAGCTTTACACTCTTCTGCCCCTCCTTACATCTCAGCCCTAATTTCTCGTTATGCACCATCCAGACTCTTGCGTTCTTCTCAAGGATGTCTTCTTTCTACCCCCTTTGTATCTAAAGCCCTCTCCCGCCTTAAACCTTTTTCACTGACTTTTTCACTTTTTTTTAAACCTTAAACCTTTTTCACTGACTGCCCCACACCTCTGGAATGCCCTTCCCCGCAGTACCCGACTAGCACCCTCTCTATCCACCTTTAAGACCCAACTTAAGACACACTTGCTTAAAGAAGCATATGAATAGCACTGTGGATATTCTGAACACATGATGCATAAAGCTTGGCCCCCTGCAGACGCACTTACCAATTAGACTGTAAGCTCCTCGAGGCAGGGACTCCTCTTCCTTAATGTTACTTTTATGTCTAAAGCACTTATTCCCATGATCTGTTATTTATATTATCTGTTATTTATTTGATTACCATGTGTATTACTGCTGTGAAGCGCTATGTACATTAATGGCGCTATATAAATAAAGACATACAATACAATATATATATTTAAATCATCATCATCCCTTTACAATCCACTTCTGATTGATTGCCTCCCTAAGGATCTATATACATACGGAGAGAGATAAATATCTATCAGTATACACACACACAAACACACACACATTGTGTCTGTATATCTTTATCTATCTATCAAGAGATATTTACATTCCATACACTATTTAGACAGGTCTCTCTATTCCTTGAGGTTTCAGCCTAATTAATGATTCCTTTAATTAATTTCATCCAAGACCCTCATCTTAGAGCACACTGAGAAAATATTTGTATTCCCATGGTCATTATGTAAGGTAAATCCTTTTTAACTCCAACTATACAAATATGTTAAATTAAAAAATACATGTAGAAGCAAAGGGATAAAAAGCCCAGAAAAAGACTAATTAACATGTCTTACAACCCACAGTTCAAACACTACATTACTTTGGTATGTCGTCTTTTCGCCTATGTAAATAGAGCTTGCGTTTACAGCAAGGGCAGCCTTTTTTTAATTACTGTTGCAGATAAAGTCCATCTGCATATTTCATACTGTTTCCAATTACACTCTCCAGGGGGATCTGTGGATCCCTTTTGGTGACCTGCAGGTTACGTTAGCATGTGTAAACCCACGTAAGATCAGTTAACAATATTGGCTTTTCACCTTGAGGATTTTATTTTTTGCTTTGAATAATTGCTAAAGGACAGCAAATACATTTATTTTTTTTGTAGACGGGGGGGTTTGTCATTTTAAAATGGTCTTTGCCACTACCTGTAGGACATAAAACGAACAAAGTTAGATGTACCAAATACGGAAAATAATGTATGTTTTCTAATGAAAAGCTCAACTGCAGCTTTCTAGCTGTGCTGATTGAAAACAAGTATTAATGAGCCAAAGAAAAATGAATACATTGGTTACAGTGGCTGTATGTCTTTTTCCTTAAAGTTGCAATACATCCTTCCAGAGTGTATATATAATGTTTGTGTGTGTGTGTATATGTGTGTGTTTGTATATATATATATAATCTTTATATTGTTGATATTGGTAAAGGAGGTCAGCCTGAGTCATGAGGTGGTCTCCAGGCTAAGCTGTTCATTGACACATCGATGAGACGCTGAATAAGTGGAGAGGACCGTTGGTAACTGGGCAACTTGGATGGGCCACTGGAACGTACATTGTAGGTTATTATTTATCTAGTTCACCAACATAATACAAAGGTGGCTCGAAACAGAGGTAGCCTCGACATTCTTCCCAGACAGTAAGGCCAGCAATGCATTGGTTTTTCCACTCCAGTGTAAGAGGGTCATTAATTAGAACATGGTAGCTCATCCCTGAAAAGTGGCTCTAATGCACATGAACACTGTTTCCTTGTAACGGAGGCAGCAGTATGGAACTTGTTAATCCAGTTAAACTGATATGTGGAGTAGACTGGGAAAGAGAAGAATTGGAAGAAAACAGACGTGTATCCCGTGAATTCTCCTTCCTCACCTTTTATTGACACTTCTGCACAGATTGCTAACACGTTGTTAGGTGTAAGAAAAAAAACCATACAATGCTGTCCCTTGTGGACTAGGACATTTGGTTGTGGACGTTTCGAATTTAGCCGCCACTCACCTCGCAGCCGGCTGTAAGCCCCTAACCCTACCCTAAAAACCCTCATCTTAACCCCTAACACTAACGCTATCCCCGAGCCTAAAAACCCTAACCGCTTACCCTAATCCCTTACTGTAAAACCCATTACCTAAATCCTTACCCTAAAAACCTTATTGTAAAACCCATTACTGTACCTAAGTCCTTACCCTAAAAACTTAACCCCTTACCCTAAGCCCTTACACTAGAAACCTAACCTCTTACCCTAAAACCCTTATCCTTAACCCCCTACCCTAACTGCTAAACCCCCTAAAATTAACTTACCTTATTGGCAAAGCGGCCGGGGGCTGAGTGTCCAGCGGCAGAGCGGTTGCGGGTCCCTCGGCGGCCAAACACCGGCAGAGACTTTGTCTCGGCAATACGGTCGTGACCAAGTATCCGATTCCGCTCCCTTGTAGATAGTATTTATATTAGCTGGGCATAGCGCACCCATATAAGAAAAAAACTACTGGCTAACAATTTCAGTTTGTTCAGCTGCATTAATGTGCCTTTATGTGTACCAGTGTATGACTGGGAATTTGCGCAGTAGGGTTATTCAAACTGATTGCCAATATTTGTGGTCAGGAAGAAACGTATTTTTCCACTTATATTATTAGATGTTATTTTACTGGGGGGTTTTGTTTGCCTTCCTCTGGATCAATGTACTGGAAGAATAAATATAGGATAATGTATCCGTCGTCTACATTTAGCATAGGTTGAACTCAATGGACATATATCTTTTTTCAATCTCATCTACAGTACTATGTAACTATGTAACTATGTAACCTGTTTGACTCCCCAGACTACATGCCAACTGCCGTCTCTGCACAGGACGTGTCTGATATATCTGAAAAACATGAAACCGGAGTAAATAATCACATGTTCCATGTTTTGTCCTGTGAACAGGTGGTAAAGAAATGAAATAAAGATTTGCTTCTCGTGTGTGCTATTTATCCACAAGTCTCTTTATTTTTCCACTGGCCTTTCAAGCACATCAGCAGTCCTACGTAGAAGGACCACCTACCGCTCCTTCATGTGCTAATGGGAAGAATATACAATTAAAGAATGACATGAAATTTAGGGTAAAGATATGTTCTCCTTCCTTCCCTTCTTGTGGAAGACGTTTTGTAGTTGCTTCGGAAAATAGGGGTATGTCCCTGAAAACAAGGTAGAAAGGTAAATGCACTAGAATATTTAACCAAAGGGAGCTTTTATTGGTAATTGATAGGCAATATAGAATTAATATATTCATGTGAATTTAACACTTGTGTAACGGGTATTCCCCCTTCCCCAATAGCAGATAGAGTGCATGTGAGGGGGAACCTATATGTTACCCGGTGTGGTGCTATACCTGCAGGTTCACAGGAGGCCTGAGCCTCCGCTGATGGGAACCTGGGGTGAATCCTCTGAAACGATCTTCCTTACAGCGCCTCTACCTATGTAGGATTCTAGGAGTGTAGAATGTACCCCATACAGGACCCACATATATTAACCACATACACCAAAGGTATATATAACTCAAGTTTACTATATGCAGATAACATCACACAATACAAATGCATCAACCTCAATGTCACCTTGTGACACTACGTCCCAGGGGTGATAACCCCACACCGTGTCCACGGTCCCCAATGTCATCCACTCCCACTTAGGAGTATGTACCCTGGCCCACCACCGTGTACCCCCACACCGTGTCCACAGTATACCCTTGTCCCGTGGTCAGCGCTGCCACTATGTGTGAGTACTCTGTTGGTGCACTTATAATGATACCTGCCCAGTGTGATGACACCTGGGCTTTAAAAGATCTTCACAAAGGGTCCGCCGATCTCCTGCACGACGTCCTAGTTTCCCCCCCCAGCGCGGGGATCCTTCAGGGCGATCCCACCCTGGAGATACTCCTGCTCTCTCAATGGAGTAGGCTTGAGCCCAATCCTCTTTGCGGGAAGCGCAGCATCCGCTGTGTCCCTAACTGCCAATATCACTAATGGGGCATGATCCCTAACCTAGGGCCTGTCCCTGAAGCACAACAAGCTAAACTGGGTGACTCAGGACCTCACTGGGGCTAATGGGGCTGCTGGCCCCCTGCACTCACAGACCCCTGCACTCACCTCCTACCCCTAGCTCTTCCTGGTCTTGACTGCCCTAGCGTGGGCTGAGCACGTGAAAAGTATCAATCCCTGCAAGCAGGGGATGGCTGCAGTCCTATTGGCTCCCTGGCGTCATGGGTCTCCTTGTCCCTGTGCATGTTGGGGGTTGTAGTCCCCGCAGCACTCTCCCTGCCTGCCTGCCATGATCGCGCTGTTCCTGCGCAACTTGTAATGGCCGCCGGAGCTCCAACTGCGTATGCACGAACTCGCGCAAGATGGCGCCGCCCTGCAAGGCCGCCGCCGGTCCCCAAACAACTCCCGGCACCCGCCGGACACCGCCGCCACTCCCCGCACCCGGCCGCACTAGACCCGCAGAGGTGAGCACCGGGGGGCAGGGGGGGGGGAGTGTCAGACACTCAAAGGGGAACCTGGCTACATCTGTAATAAAGTTTAAACTTCCATTTTCTAAAATCGAAGCTATTTTTATTTTTTAACAGGTTTTCTTATACTTTATGATGATTTCATTCCAGTATAACTGTGGGCAAAGATGATTAAGTTTGTTTTATAGAAATATTAGAGAGGTATAGTTCATGGCTGTGCAAACTGGGGGGCGGGGGCATTTTTGGGGGGGCGCCACGGTTGCATAGGCCCTGCGCTCTTCCCCGGGGCATTTAAATTAAATTCCAGGGGACCGCGCAGGACCTCTGCAACCCCAATTTACCGGGATTCTGCCGGCTTCTGGACTCAAATGACACAACGGGGTCATGTGACGTGACATGTCGTCATGGTAATGCACGTTAAATGATGCAGTGGGGTCACATGACGTGACCACACATGACCCGCGACGTCATTTGACAGGAAAGGGTGGGGCGTGAGAGCGCTGGGGCTGGCGGGCAGGTGTGCGCCATGCAGAAATTTTGCGCTCCCCTGGTATAGGGATCGGGCAGTTGCCCTTGACAAAACTGTTACATGCACAAAACGCGTCAGTGATGGGAGGAGAATAGATACAATCTCTGCTGTTCTGTGAGTTTTTAGTTATTTGGAGTCATTTTCCCTGTTTGGTATCACAGATGTCTAATAGATTTTAATAGAGTCTTACTGATATAAAAACAATACAGTATTTTCCATTAAAAAATGTTTTTGCACCAAATATAAATACAGCTCAACCCTCTTATAACGCTGTGCTTGGGGTCCAAAGAATCACATTGCGTTATAAGCGGATCGCGTTAGAAATAATGTACAATTGTATGCATTGTACAATAAAGTATTTAAGATACCAATAATCGTGTTGTAAAGTATTCCTAAATACGAAAATTGGGAGCCACGCTTGCATCGCGTTATAAGCGGATTCGCGTTGTAACGGATCACATTATAATGGGGTTGAGCTGTACCACTTA